>NC_056732.1:1520331463-1520453963 GCF_019279795.1 Protopterus annectens | reverse complement strand
TCCTCCCAACATGTTCTTCTCAATGTAGAATGATGCTAACCTACTCCCTAAAGTGCAGTGTGACAGTGTTACTGTCAGACATATGTGGCGTTGCTACTGTGACATTGCATGGCATTCATATTCCATACCTACACTGGTGTAATGTTCAAATCAGGCCCAATCTACTGGTGTGTGTGTGTGTCTGTGGTTGGTTGTACGTTATGGCCATTGTATGATGTTTGGAATCATTCTTCATTGCACTAACACTTGAAAAACTTTCATGCAGCCTCATTCATCCCCAGTCTTCCTCTTAACACTGGTGACATGACATCCTTCCTGCAGAGTAGTGGACGATGTCCTTATGTCAAATATGCATACATACATCATGAAGCAGAGTCCTTCCATATGCCTCTGCAAGCTATCACAAGACCACTGCATGTGTGATTTACTAACACTTTCATAAAATGGTGCACATGTCCCATATGGATGGTGGCAGGATGTAATACAATAAAGCAAGTATACACATATGCACAATAGGTTGACTGTCTTTCATAGTACTGATATAGTATACAGCTCAGTAAGCTCCTGTCTGATGCCCTGCAGAGTTCTACAGCAGCAGAGAGACTTTGGAGTGATTAAGTATATTTTTCTGCATTTTCTTGCTGCCTTTAGCTAATTCCACTTAAAACACAAATTTTCTAGAGTTTCTGTGATTTAAAAAGCTTATTTCAGCTACATAGTGTACTTATTTTACTGCCTGCACTTTAATAAATTCATTTTTGTGTTTAAATTAACTGTTTAACTGTTGTAGGCTACACACTCAAGTGTGATAGCCATTTCTGTGCATTTAACGTGTTTTTTTTGATTGTATCTGCTTTATTTTCTGAAAAATATATATATACTTGTTTCATACCTTTCTAAGCTAGTATAGTCCAGTTTTCAGGTTAGTGCTGAATTCAGGGCTGTGTTACAAGTTACTGTGTTTGTCCATACCTTACTTGGATAGAAGGAAGTTTCTCTGTTCACTGTGAGAGAGGGAGCTTTGAGTAGCCTATCTGTCCCTGAAGGAGTGGTTTCAGCCCAGACATTAGTAGCTTAATGGCCATTTTGGGCTAATTTCTATCTCTTTTATTTCCCTGCTATAAAACCAACATTTGCGAGGTTTTTGGGCTAGTATACAGCTCAGCAAGCTCCTGCCTGGTGTCCTGTAGAGTTCTACAGCAGCAGAGAGACAAAAGAGAGACTTTGGAGTGATTAAGTATAATTTTTCTGCATTGCTGCCTTTAGCTAATTCTGCCTAAAACGCCAATTTTCTAGAGTTTCTGTGATTTAAAAAGTTTGTTTCAGCTACATATTGTACTTATTTTACTGCCTGCACTTTAACAAAGTTGATTTTGTTTAAATTGCCTGTTTAACTGTTGTAGGCTGCACACTCAAGTGTGATAGACATTGATGTGCTTTTAAAGTATTTTTTTGATTGTATCTGCTTTATTTTCTGAAAAGAAAATAAAAAAAAAACAAATACTTGTTTTCCTGCCTTTCTAAGCTAGTATAGTCCACTTTTCAGGTTAGTGCTGAATTCAGGGCTGTATTACACATTTCTGTGGTTGCGCATACCTTACTTGGATAGAAGGAAGTTTCACTGTTCACTGTGAGAGAGGGAGCTTTGAGCAGCGTATCTGTCCCTGGACGAGTGGGTTCAGCCCAGAAATTAGTAGTTTATTGGCCATTTTGGGGTAATTTCTATCTCTTTCATTTCACTCCTATAAAACCCACATTTGTGAGTTTTTGGGCTACTATACAGCTCAGCAAACTCCTGCCTGGTGCCCTGTAAAGTTCTACAGCAGCAGAGATACAAAAGAGAGACTTTGGAGTGATTAAGTATACATTTTTTTTTGCATTTTCTTGCTGCCTTTAGCTAATTCCACCTAAAATGCTGATTTTATAGAGTTTCTGTGATTTAAAAAGCTTGTTTCAGCTACATATTGTACTTATTTTATTGCCTGCACTTTAACAAATTCATTTTTGTGTTTAAATTACCTGTTTAACTGTTGCTGGCTACACACTCAAGTGTGATAGCCATTTCTGTGCATTTAAAGTGTTTTTTGATAGGATCTGCTTTATTTTCTAAAAAAAAAAAAAAAACACTTGTTTTCCCACCTTTCTAAGCTAGTATAGTCCAGTTTTCAGGTTACTGCTGAATTCAGGGCTGTGTTACAAGTTTCTGTGTTTGCCCATACCTTACTTGGTTGGAAGGAATTTGCTCTGTTCACTGTGAGAGAGGAAGCTTTGAGTAGCCTATCTGTCCCTGAAGGAGTAGTTTCAGCCCAGAAATTAGTACTTTATTGGCCATTTGGGCTCATTTTTATCTCTTTCATTTCCCTGCTATAAAACCCACATTTGCAAGGTTTTTGGGCTAGTATACAGCTCAGCAAGCTCCTGCATGGTGCCCTGCAGAGTTCTACAGCAGCAGAGAGACAAAATAGAGACTTTGGAGTGATTAAGTATAATTTTTATAATTTTTCTACATTTTCTTGCTGCCTTTAGCTAATTCTGCCTAAAACACTGATTTTCTGGAGTTTCTGTGATTAAAAAAGCTTGTTTCAGCTACATATTCTACTTATTTTACTGCCTGCACTTTAACAAAGTCGATTTTGTTTTTTAATTACCTGTTTAACTGTTGTAGGCTACACACTAAAGTGTGATAGCCATTTATGTGCATTTAAAGTGTTTTTTTTATTGTATCTGCTTTATTTTCTAAAAAAAACAAAAACATGCTGGGTTTCCCACATTTCTAAGCTAGTATAGTCCAGTTGTCAGACTAGTGTTGAATTCAGGGCTGTGTTACAAGTTTCTGTGTTTGCCCATAACTTACTTAGATAGAAGGAAGTTTCTCTGTTCACTGTGAGAGAGAGAGCTTTTGAGCAGCCTATCTGTCCCTGGAGGAGTGATTTCAGCCCAGAAATTAGTAGTTTATTGGCCATTTTTGGCTAATTTCTATCTCTTTCAATTCCCTGCTATAGACCCCGCATTTGTGAGGTTTTGGGCTAGTATACAGCTCAGCAAGCTACTGCCTGGTGCCCTGCAGAGTTCTACAGCAGTAAGGAGACAAAAGAGAGACTTTGGAGTGATTAAGTATCATTTTTCTGCATTTTCCTGCTGCCTTTAGCTAATTCCACCTAAAACACAGATTTTCCAGAGTTTCTGTGATTTAAAAACTTGTTTCAGCTACATATTGTACTTGTTTTACTGCCTGCACTTTAACAAAGTCATTTTGTGTTTAAATTACCTGTTTAACTATTGTAGGCTACAAACTCAAGTGTGATAGCCATTTCTGTGCCTTTAAAGTGTTTTTTTGATTGTATCTGCTTTATTTTCTGTAAAAATATATACTTGTTTTCCTGCCTTTCTAAGCTAGTATAGTCTGCTTTTCAGGTTAGTGTTGAATTCAGGGCTGTGTTAAAAGTTTCTGTGTTTATCCATACCTTACTTGGATATAAGGAAGTTTCTCTGTTCACTTTGAGAGAGGGAGCTTTGAGCAGCCTATCTGTCCCTGGAGGTGTGGTTTCACCCCAGAAATTAGTAGTTTATTGGCCATTTTGGGCTAATTTCTGTCTCTTTAATTTCCCTGCTATAAAACCCGCATTTGCGAGGTTTTTGGGCTAGTATACAACTCAGCAAGCTCCTGCCTGGTGCCCTGCAGAGGTCTACAACAGCAGAGGGACAAAAGAGAGACTTTGGAGTGATTAAGTATAATTTGTCGGCATTTTCTTGATGCCTTTATCTAATTCCACCTAAAATGCCGATTTTCTAGAGTTTCTGTGATTTAAAAATCTTGTTTCAGCTACATATTGTACTTATTTTACTGCCTGCACTTTAACAAAGTAGTTTTTGTGTTTTAATTACCTGTTTAACTGTTGTAGGCTGCACACTCAAGTGTGATAGCCATTTCTGTGCATTTAAAGTGTTTTTTGATTGTATCTGCTTTATTTTCTGAAAAAACAAAAAAAATATACTGGTTTTCCCACCTTTCTAAGCTAGTATAGTCCAGTTTTCAGGTTAGTGCTGAATTCAGGGCTATATTACAAGTTTCTGTGTTTGCCCATACCTTACTTGGATAGAAGGAAGTTTCTCTGTTCACTGTGAGAGAGGGAGCTTTAAGCAGCCTATCTGCCTTAGAGGAGTGGTTTCAGCCCAGAAATTAGTAGTTTATTGGCCATTTTGGGCTAATTTCTATCTATTTCAAGTCCTTGCTATAAAACCCGCATTTGCGCAGTTTTGCACGCCGGGCCGCACCGGTAAGCTAGGGTATAACTATTCCTGGCTCCACAAAGTCTGCTCTTCAATTTTTCCCTTGGAACTAGACAAACTTTCAACTTAAGCACTCAAACCATTCACTTCTCATCCTGGCACTTGCTCAAAACTCATACCAAGCACTAATAAACCTTAGCACTAAACCCCCCTATGCTGTATAGAAGGACAAGGCTCTCTATTCGACCTTACCAGCCAGTCAGTAAAACAGTTTACTGTACCTATCCAGGCATGTTCAAATGGCAGTTTCAGATGTACTCTCTGGTCCAACTGGTGAATCTGGGCATTTTGAGGCAATGTTACAATTGCCTCATGTACACAGACAATCCTCTCCTCCTTCCACTAAACACTAATACATGTGAGAGATGCAATTATACAGACAGACTGGACCAGGCAGTCAGGAGCAGAAGGGAGTTACTTGCATCACACCACCAGTCTCACATAGACCTATGAAACCAGCACCGGCAAATAACACACATAAATACAAGAAAACATACTCAGAGGCTCTAAATAAAAATCTGCAAAAGCAACAGAGACCTCCAAAACAGACATCCAAGCAACCTCCACCCCCAACACAAACCAAGAAACACATACTTCACAAAACCAGTGTGCCATGCAATCACAGCCCTTAAGGCAAAATAACATACCCAACACAATAGTAATAGGTGACTCTATAGTCAGGCACAGTGACGTCCCACTCACTAGGCTGAACAAGGAGAAGGTTACTGTTAGCTGCCTGCTGGGTGCCAGGATCTGCCACATAACACAAGCACTCAGGTCACTTCAGAACAAGTACAAATATTATTCTGTCATTGTCCATGTTGGTGTGAATGACCTGAGCCGTACTTCCCTGGACTACATGAAAAGAGACATGGAGGAGCTCTCTGATCACATAGCCCAGGCCGGTATGACCCTGACCCTGAGTAGCATCCTGCCTTCACCAAGAATGATACCATGGTATAGAGAAAAAGTTATCAATTTCAACAATTGGCTAAGCTTCTGGTGTCATTCAAAGGGAATCCAGTGTCTGTCAGCCTGGGATGACATGCTCGACAAGCCACGCTGCTTCACTAGAGATGGCTTGCACCTGTCGCCCTTAGGCTTTCAAATACTGGCCAAGGCTCTTGCCACCCCCATAGTGCCTTTTTTAAGCAAGGCTCAAAAGACAAACCCAGCACCGTAAATAGCACAAGTAACAAAAAAATGAGGGTAATGCTACTCAATGCCAGAAGTCTAAATCTCAAAATGCACGCACTCGAGGCACTCCTCACTATGGAGAAAATCGATATATGTGCAGTAATAGAAACCTGGTTTAAGGCCCCAGAGAGCACCCCAGCACTACCAGGCTACAACTCATACCATACATTTTGGCCACAAAATCAGGACTGAAATACAAAAGGCGGGAGTATCCATATTCATCAAGGATACCCACACCTCCAGGTTAGTGGCACAGCACGATGCTTCAGAGATCATCCACGTGCAACTAACAATGGGCAAAATTGCAATTCAAATTATAGCTTGCTACAGATCACCCACCCTGTCCCAGGACCCCCACTCCACATTCCTGGAAACACTGGGAAACATAAAGGTCCTGTCAAACACCCTGATATTGGGTGATTTCAATTACCCAAACATTAACTGGGAGAACTACTCAAGTACAGACTCCCTTGCCCAACATTTCCTAGAATTTATAAACTCAAATGCCCTGGATCAACTGGTCAACACCCCCACCAGAGGTGACAATATATTGGACCTGGTCATTATCAGCATGGGTGACCGGTGATCCACACCGGGCGTCAACCTCTCGTTGGTTAGATCTGACCATAAACTAATCACTATGGATATTCACATTCCGCCACCACCCCCGGTCAAAGAAACCACCGTGAAAAACTTTTTTAAAGCAAACCACGTTACTTAAGACGGAGGTAGGAAGTTTCAAAGCCCCCATGCTAAAGGATAACACTGTCCAAGCTGCAAAATCTTTTACTAATGCACTCTATGGGCACCTACAAAAATGCATGGATCGTGCTATCCCAAACAAAACCAAGACTCATTCCTCCAAGAAAAGGAAACCAGTCTGGTGGACCCCTGCCATAAACAAGCTATACAATAGGAGGAGGAAACAAGTACAGAAAAGAGTAAAATCCCAAGAAGGGAAGACATCCCTGATCAGTATCAGCAAGAAACTATGTTCCCTCATAAAATCATCCAAGGCTAGCTTTGAAAGAAAAATTGCCATGGACTCCAAAGATAACCACAAAGCATTCTTTAGCTATGTCAAGAATCTAAGTGGCAATTCTCAGATTTGCTCGGAGTTAGTGCAGAATGGCATAAAATACACTGAACCGACCAATATAGCCATCATCCTGGCAGACAGGTTCAATGCAAACTTCTCCCCCCTCTCACCCCCAAAAAGGGCCCATACCTATACCAGAAGAATGTAGTGCCCCTGAAATCACAGACACTCAGGTTAAAACAGCCCTCTTCAAAGCCAAAAACACAGCATCAATGGGACCGGACTGTGTCCCAGGCTGTGTCCTACATGAGCTCAAAGATGAACTAACCCCTCACCTAAATACACTGTTTAAACTCAGCCTCTCCACAGGCTATGTGCCCACAGAGTGGCGCACAGCAATGGTTATTCCACTCCACAAAGGTGGAGCCACAACAAACCCCGGGAACTATTGCCCTATAAGCCTGACTAGCTTGGTCTTCAAAGCTATGGAGCGCATCATCATGGATCTCATTAACAGAGGTGTTGGGAACCTCCAAACACTGGACCCTACCCAGTTCGTCTTTGTTAAGGGCAGATCATGCCTCCTAAACCTGATGGACTTCTTTGAGATAGTTACTAAGGCTATAGATGAGGGAAAGGTGGTCCACACAGCCTGCCTAGACCTTGCAAAGGTCTTTGATTCCATTCCACAGTCAGGTATTATAGACAAGCTCACCAGCCTGAACATAAACCCCTGCATCATGAGATGGGTTGTCAACTGGCTCACGGACAGAACCCACATGGTAAGAGTTGCGGGAGCTAGGTCTGACTCTAAACCAGTTACAAGTGGCATTCCCCAGGGCTCAGTCCTCAGACCCCTCCTGCTCGGCATATACTTGTCAGAGTTACAGGCAAGCACAGGAGGATTATGGCTGACCAAGTTCACAGATGACTGCAAACTAGGGGCTATAACTGACTCTCTGGCTGACACAGGCATCCTCCAAAAGGGTCTCACTGAGTCAGATACCTGGTGACAAAACCGTGGCCTCAAGCTAAATGCCAAAAAGTGCATAGTCATCCCCTTTGGAAAAAACAAAGTACCCACAAGTTATCACATAGATGGTAGCCCCCTAAATACGGAAGATGTAAAAAGGGATCTGGGGACAGAAGTAGATAGTAACCTCTCCTCTGAAATCACATTGCCAAAGTGGTTAGAAAATCCTTCTATGTGGCTCACTTAATCACAAAAGGGTTTCCATCCAGATCGAAAGAGGTCATTGGGCCCCTCTATGCATCACTCATCAGACCCATCATAGAATACAACGCCCCATTTGGGATGTACCTTACAATACACCTGCAACAACTGGCAAGACCACAGAAGTACCTCACCAAGAGGATCACTGGCCTCAAGCAGATGCCCTATGCAGCTCTACTGAAGAAATTCCAGCTGTACTCTGTTGCATACCGCCTACTCAGAGGTGATCTCTGCCTGACATACAAGGCCATGTCCAACCCAGAATTGATGGACATGCTCCACCTAAAGAAAACCATATCCCCTCGAGCCACATGCTCCAGGGATCTAAACCTCACCACAACAATAAATAGGACATGCTGGAGGGATAGATTCCTATCCCAGAGACTTCCCGTGCTCTGGAACAAGATTCCAATCTACATAGGTTCATAGGTTCATACTAGGCTATCTGCCCTAGGGCATTTATAAGCCTAGCCAGAGTGTGTTTGGCTTTCGCCACCCATTTTAAATTAATTTTGCTATGCCCTTTTTCGAGGTTAGTATACTGTGCCTCTGTCTAACCTATGATCTCCCATCCACTCATCAAGATTCCTCTGAGGGACTCTGCCTAACCTGGGCTAGGATTTTATTCCAGAGTGAAGGGAGCCTCTGGGTTATGAATCTGTCCCTCCAGCATGTCCTATTTATTTCAGTGCTGAGGTTCAAGACTCTAGAGTGTGTAGCTCAATGGGATTTGTATTTTCTGAGGTGCAGCATGTCCATTAATTCCGTGTTGGACATGGCTTTATATGTCAGGCACAGATCACCTCTGAGCAGGCGGTATGCCACTGAGTAGAGCTGGAGTTTCTTTAACCGGGCAGCATATGGCATCTGTTTGAGCCCTTTGATCCTCTTGGTGAGGTACTTTTGGTGTCTTTCCAGTTGCTGCAGGTGTCTGGTATGGTACACCCCAAAAGGGGCATTGTACTCAATTATGGGCCTGATGAGGGATGAGTAAAGAGGCACGATGACCTCCCCTGATCTAGATGTGAATTCCTTCATGATTAGGTGGGCTATATAAAATGTTTTTCTAACCACTTTGGCCACGTGGTTGTCAAATGAGAGATTGCTATCAACTTGGGTCCCCAGATCCCTAATTACTTCTTCTGTACTTAATGGATTACCACCTATGTGGTAATTTGTGGGCACTTTGTTTTTGCCAAAGGGGATGACTATACACTTTTTGGCGTTTAGCTTGAGGCCATGGCTCTGGCACCAGTTGTCTGTTTCTATGAGGCCCTTTTGGAGGATGCTTGGCATTAGGCAGAACTCCTCGTTAACCCTCTTCAAGAGAAACCTTGACAAGTGGATGGGAAACAGAAAGTTTACCCCATGGATCACTTCAATGGCTCTGCTGGACAGAGGCACAGGGAACTAATCTAAGAGGGTGGTGAAAGCCAACATATTCCGGCTAGGCTTATAAATGCCTTCGGGCAGATAGTCTAGTACCTACCTATGAACCTATGAACCTATATAGGGATGTTTTTACTGGGTATAATAATGCTAAGATTTCATGTGATGTTCATCACTAGCCTTATAATGTCCTATGACCCTATGAATGGTTGACATGCCAATGTTGCTGTCATTGACGTTCTATATTGAGATGCAGATGTACAGTATGGCTACAAAAGGGTCTTACAATCAGTGATGTGAGCTAATGTATTTATGGTTATTGATGCCATTGCAGTATATGCTCCTTCTATAACAGCTGTAGTAATATGCCTTCTGAGAGCTGTTGACATAGTATGACTGACTGCTGTGTATATTGTTGGCATATTAGGACGTGTTTTGTAGTGGAGCTCAACCTACTACACAGTTAACATTCCTCCATCACCCTGACACTTGCAGTACAGCACAGGTGGGCATGTGCCTACATACAGTCATTAAAAATTCTGTCACTGATAATATAAAATCATATTGATAACACGGTCACATAAGTCTTGTCTCATACACATGCTTGTTATGCTATGATATACACAACCAGTGTATCATATATGTTGGTGCAATTGCAATCTTGTGGAATTCATTGTATGTGCAGTTGTGTTGCTACACCCAAGGATTATTGAAGTGGTCAGCAGCACTATTGTGTGGCTATTAGCATTTGTGTCAGGAAATGTTCTGCATGAGCTACAAACAATTGATCTCTAATGTGTCCTGATATAACAGTATGTTACCTTGTGGTATGTGTAGATTTTGTAAATTGATTGAGATAGAAAGGATGTTCATAGTGAATAATAAGAAGTACTACCTTAACCTTAAATTAACATGTAATTCAAGATTTGTAGTGTACCTGGCTAAGTGTAAATCATGTACTTCATTCTACGTAGGTAAAACCGAACGTAGACTACGTGACAGAATATACGAGCACATGTACACTATTGATAGGAAAAAGATGGATAACGCCCTGGCTAGACACTCTCAAATGTATGAAGGGCACACTTTTTCTTTAAAAGCAATTGATCAAGTACAACTGGATGTAAGAGGAGGTCCAGTTTCATTACAACTTGAAGAGCTATAACTATATTGGCAGTTAGTATTGAATGCCTTTAGTAACCCCGGACTAAACGAGGCATGTAATATTTTGTGCCTGTTAAAACTTAAAAGTTTGAGGAGGTAAAATTAGTTTTAAACATCTAAAGAGAGTGAAAAATGACAGCACTGATGAATTACCTAGCATTATGTATAATTTTGTTGTTGACAAATAGTTGTTAAACTGGTTAAAACTGTTTTAAATGATTGGAGTTAAAATTAGTGTAATGATTATTTTTAAGATTTAAAGTTTCATTTAATTACGCTACAACATTTGACAGTAATGTTTTGAGGCTTGTATCCCTTTAATTTTGTGTTCTGCATTGTGGTTTTTTCAAGTGCACTGTTCTGGTTGGCTTAATGATGTCATATGATGTTTTAAAGACATTATTTAAATGTGATTGAAAACATTTTCAAATGTTATCTGATGAAGTTACTCTATCTACAATAACGAAAAGCGCTTCATTAAATACTTGGTTTTATTATTGGGCTTTGTCTGTGCCTGTTTCCACTGTGCCATTACAGAGTTTTGTTTTTTTTTTTATTTTTATTTTGTTTAAGTTTTCATATACCTTTTGAAGTTGATGTAATCTAGTCTCATGCTGCAGCACATATGGAAGCCAACACAGAACACTGAAAATGTTTGACAGCTTTGAAAGCTGCAATACAAGTTGTACTGCCACAGGTAAACAAAATGGCACAGTAGAGTGATTAACATTTCACTTCTGGCCTCTGTCTGTGTAGCAATACCAAGTGTGCAAGCGCTTTCAAAGCCGTAAAACATTCTGTTCGCTTAAACTTTTTTCTCTCTAATTGGGAATGCACTGGGGTGGCAAAAGCTTCATAAGCTAGAATAAATTATGTGGGTGTTAAGATTCTCCTTCTGAGCTTCACCTTACTCTAATTTCAAGGTAAATTTCTTGAAATTAATTTTTGAAACACATGCTACATTTGTTATGATCAGAGACTCAGTCTTAATTTCTATATTATATGCTAAAATGGGAAGGATACATTTGCTCCAAAAGTTAAAATCCCCCCAGTACTTCCAAGAAAAACTGATGCCAGACAAAATTATTTGGATTAGTAATATTACAATCCCAAGGGTCATATATTTTGTCTTCAAGTTCATCATCTTTTAAAAGCAGATATTTTGTCAAAGGATGAAATGTTCATACATATAGCCCTCATAAAGTGGAATAGGCTCAGTAGCTCAAGAGTTGTCACAAATGTTTGATTTGCATGGAATATTCTTTGCTACATAACATGAACACTAATATCTGTGAGAGATACAAATACATAATGTCCTGTATGCGTTTAACTTTGCAGGTGTAAAGTCTCATGAATCCATAACTGTCCCCCTCACATGACTCCTTTTTATGTTCTTATGAACTTAACAGATCAGATCACCACCAATCCATGAAAGAGGAATGTACTGCAGACCCAATCTTAGAAGATAGATGGGAGCTTCCATGTCTTTAGCATGTGCTGAAACATATAAACACCAAAGGAGTGCATTTTAGAAAATCTGTGCAGAGGACTTATTGATGATTTGAAATACCCACTGGGATAACAAGCAAAACAAAATCCAAACTTTGTGGAAACTGGATAGACAAAATAAAGTAAATAAGAAACTCTCTTCCACATTAATAGACACTTTTGCTTATGGCTCACATGGCATGCTGCACTCAGTCAAAATGTAATTCAGATCACTGGTTAATTGATTTATATAGCAGACAATCACTGTAATTTATAGAATAGTGGGGATTTAATATACATGGTCTCTTGTATGTGGTGTGAAACGTGGCCATATTTCTTTCTTCACTTGAAGTCGTATGCGTAAACATTATGGTTGACTCTAAGAATACTCTCATGTTTCTTACTGTCATTAAGTCTTCCACAGGAGTTCATGAAGTTAATAAGTTAATAAATAAATAAATAATAAATAATAATAAACATTTGAGAAGTCCCGATCATAGTAGGATTGTGCTGTGCTTTGCAAGGTAAACTTTAAACAATTAGTTGCTCCAGTCTCTGGTCAGTGAAAATGCAAGCAACGCATCTCAGGTCTGCTTCCTTTCCACAGCTTTGAGGATTAAGAATAAACAACCCAGCTTTCATTTTAAAGCAAGTCACAAGTGACCAAAGCTGAATTTGTATTATCAAAACTGCAGTAGCATTATTCAAAATCAAAAATAAATCCATAAACTGGAATATCCAAAAAAGTTACTGAAACCATTTGAAAACAATTATATCAATAGAATTGTATCTACCTGATGCAACACACGTAAATGTCCAATACAACAAAAGTAAATGTTCAACTAAACAGAGAGAAAAATTGGCAAAAAAATGAAAATGCTAAACCTCACATTAAAGTATGAAAGTGTAACAGAAATGGTCAGAAATCTGCTGAAGTCATTGAAGCTAGTAGCAATTCAAGCAACAAAATGTCTAGTATATTAAATGACCATAATTTTAAGTGACTATAACAATGCAAATAATAATCGGATAATGAGTGCAACTGATGTTTGTGTTGAGTCTGTGAATGCAATGTGTATACTGTGCTCTGCAGTAAAAAAAATGTGCTGGTCTGTATATTGGACCCAAGTGTAACATTATGACTGAGAGTTCCTTTAATCAGCTGGGTTTAGAAATTCACTCTCTGTATGTACGACTTGTGTCCTAATTTAGGACACAAACTTAAGTGACAGATTTAAGGGTGAAATAATAGTATCAGTCGTCAGTTCAGCACCCTAATATTTCGGGGGAAGTCCTTATAAGAACTTATGTGGCATGATTCAAAATATGCACAATATACCAGTGATGAAGTGCAATCAGAGACACCAATTCACACATTTGCTTTAGGAGTGACTCATATTGTTGCAATGATTTGCATGTTTGAAGAGGAAAGGACTCAAACATTTATAAAATGAGTAAAAGTTGCCACCAGCAGAGTAATTCAGAATGTAGAGATGCAAGATTGCAATATACAAGCAGAAAAATGACTAGAAGCTCATCAGCTTACATCTTTGAATAGTTGACCTGCACATAGGCTTAGGTCGCATGCCAAGGCAATAACTAATTAAAATAAATCTGGAAACACCTCATGTTATTCATGCAACTAAAATAATGTCAGTAGCACTAAGACAAGAATTACTAAAGAATTGCAATGTACAGAAAAAATAGGAGTGCAGACTAAGTTCATAGCATGTCAATTGTATGGTAAGTGTGGGCAAACCTGTGAAGACTAGGATCGGTGTTGTAATGTATAAATAATGCAATATTAAGGAAACTTTAAGCACTGAAACTATGGATTAAGTGGTTTTCCTAATGCCAAGGGCATTTTTTTTGTCTTCAATACCTAGCAGAAATTTTGGCAAACAAAACCACACAAGACTTTTAATACTTTTCAGATTGCCTTTTGGCATTTTTTTTCAGCTCCGGGTTTTTTGACGGACAGTGATCCATATCATCAAAGGGTATAAGGTGATTTCCCTAATGCCAAGGGCATTTATTTGTCTTTGATACCTAAGAAGGATTTTGGCAAAACTGCACAAGACAGTTGCAGACTGTGTACTTTTAATACCCTAATTAGAAAGTATCAGTTTCAGAATGCCTTTGGAGATTTTTTGCTGCTCTAGGTTTTTTGACGGGCAGTGACCCACATCTTTAAAGGCTTAGAGGATGTTCTCAACATAATCCATGACTTTCTGATATTGAGTAAAACCAGTGAATATTGTAATATATGATACAAACAATTGCTCAGTCATATATGATAATAATTTGAAGCTAAACTGGAGCAAATACAATACTTCCATCTCAAACCTTAAAAATAAATGAAATACACTCACAAATTTGGGAACAAATACAAATTCTGAAAAGTTAGGGTCAGTAGTACAGATGCAGAAGCAAAGTAACAAGCAGTTGCTGCTAATGTTCCTGAGCATAATTCTGTATTTGTTTCTTTTTTCTATTTGAAAGGTGTAATTTTCCCACAATAAGTTTGCCCTGATTGCAACAAATCAGCATTGAAGAATCTTTATCATGAAGTGCATAACATGGTAGGCACTGTCTGCCTTGTAACCAGCAACAACTGATAAGATATTAATGTTATGTGATTGTCCTGCACTCCATAATTATTTCAGTAAATATGCTTTGAACACTTTCTTATATGGAGAGGTCATCTCTTGAATATATACAAATGAATGACATGCAGAGACTTTTGGTGATGGCACCAAACTAACAACACCTCACATTTTTCCCCAGCATTCCATCCTATGGTAGATATAAGCAACAATCAGCCCCGGAGAAATTTAGCAAAATAAGTAAAATAGTCATCAAAATTGCAGGGGAGTATTTTTGGATTTATGTTGGGCATAACAGGAAAATCTAAAGGGGTAAATCAAACAAAAAGAAACTAACATGAGTATACTCAAACCAGGGAAGAGCTGTACTGATGATGGCAAAGCACCACAGGTGTGAAACAAAATAAGAACTCAGAAAACTAAATGGGAAACTGTACAGGATGTATACCGAAGTTGTCAAACTTAATGATTCTCTTGGATTGTATAAAAAAAGACAGATATACGGATACAGGAAATTGAGGGGTTGCTCTTAACCCACTCAGATGAACTTACATCCCTACAAAGAAAAGAAGCTGTATCAAAATCTAAGATAGTAGACTTGGAAATTTTCAGTGTTGACATAATGGAGAAATTAATGGAATTAGACTGTTGGGCTAGAAGAGAGAATCTTTGATTGATGAACATCCTGAAGGGAATAGAAAAAAAGAACTGCCTCATATATGTCAAAAATAAGTTGAGTGAATGGACAGAAATAACTGTAGAAAGCATTTTGATAGATAGAGCATACAGAGTCTTATCAGGATCTGCCTGAGCAAGAGATACTCCAGAGCAATAGTGTTTTTAGACCTATATCAGCTTTGGCAGAACGGGAAACAAGTAACAGCAGACAGCCAGCAAGTCTTTGTGCATAATGACTGTTCATCAGGAAGACCAACAAAGAGGAACAAATACATCCTGCTGTTTAAAGTCTGCAAGGAGCACAATATGAAATTTAAACTGATATACACTGAGATTGATTTACTTCCTGCATGGCTTGGAAACTTATCTGGAAAGAGAGGAAGCAGCCGTAGCCCTCAAACGAACAGTGAAAGAAGTAAACCACCAGTGGATAGATGGCCCTTGAATCCCTTCCTGGTGTTTAGGAAAGAATGTTAGGCGGGAAGTAGGCAGGTATGCTAAAAAATTGTTGGAAGATATCATAGAAGTGGACATGAGTGATAACTGTTCAGTGAATCAAACCCAGAAGGAAATTAACACCCCATATATTTCCACAATAGTTCTGATTTAAATGTGCAACTTAATGGACATTAGTAGTGTGATTTAACTAAACATCAGAATCAGAATCAAATATATTGGCCAAGTATGCATGCAAGGAATTTGACTCCGGTTTCAGTGACTATCCAAGTATGAATTATATAAATGACTTACATACAACTATTGAGAACAAGACAAACGACATACATGCAAGTTTTAAGAACAAGACAAAAAAGTAAATATACATAAACATACAATGTGCAAAGTGCAACTCAGTGCAAGAAATACTGAAATAAACTCTGAAAGAGACAACTATTAACAATATGTGATAGTAGCCTATGGTCAAGGGTTTAAGCGATGTTGGAGAAGGGTACATTTTTTATTTATTTATTTATTTAATTAATTTATATACTGTAAAGCATGTTGTTCTTCAGTGCAAACTCATTCAAGTTATATGCATACTTCACCAAAGATATGAATGGCAGAATGTTACATTTCATGGGAAATGGGTATTGAAGAAGATTATCCATTGGTGCAATGGCATGGGGAAACCCTATTAGAGAGCCAAGTCGGAAATGGTGACATCTAGCTTAGGTGTGTGTGTGTGTGTGTGTGTGTGTGTGTGTGTGTGTGTGTGTGTGTGTGTGTGCATGTGTGCACATGTGTGTCCGCATGTTGTGTGCGTGTGCATGTGTGCGTGTGTGTTTGTGTGTGTTGGGGGGATTTCTGAGAGCATGACTACTTATTTTAATTTGACTTCTATAGCTCACTGCTTGGTCTTTAGTGATTCGGCACATGGCATAGGATTGGATCAATGATCCAGCTAATGGACAGGCCTGTAAATAGTTACAATTATAATTTTGTATGGTTATTGTTAGTGCTTGAAGAGGCTAAGTTTTAATCGCATGTTGCACACTGATGAGCAGGTTAACAAGGGGGATGCATCCCTATAAAATAGAAGGACACAGCAAAAAAAGTAAATGGTGGTGGGCATAAAAGAATAGGTGTTTTGTTAGCAGTATAGGGAAGTGCAAAAAAACTGAATAATATATGATTTAACACAGGTTAATACTGTCCCAAATGAGATATGTAAAGTACACTTGAAATGATGGGCTTAAGACTCTTATTGTCCATATGGAATGTATATGGTCTTATGGCAGAGACACAATCTTGAAGAATCCTGGAGTACATCTACAGGATGGGAAGTGACATTATGTTACTAAAGGAAAGCAAGAAGTTGGCAAGAAGAATTAAGGCGGATGTGCATTATGTAGTGGCATATCAAAGTAGGAAGATAAGGGCCATGCTCAAAATGGCCAGTAACAATGAGATAGTAATTTAAGGTATTAAAAAAGATAAGTAAGGAAGTTGTATATTAGACCAAGGGCATTGGAACAAGACTAGACTCACCATAGATGCACTATACCTACCACCGAAAATGGGCAGAGAGGGATCATGTGGGAAATTGTCAGTTTTCAACAGGTAATATCGATGATAGTGCTGAACTGAAATATACTAACAGAAAAAAAGGATGCAGATAAGGGACCCAGAACAGATAGAGTGACTTCTGCAGAGAAATTGCTTAAATGGATCTGCATGGTGTATGGATGGATTGACACTGGACTCGGTAGAAATGTTACCAAGAAATATACCTTCTACTTGGGGAAACATGCCATAAGCTCTAAACTAGATAAGGTATTCATTAATGAACAGCATGAGTATTTGTTAAAGAATCTGATTACAATGCTTAGAATACATTTTATCATGCTCCAGTGAGCTGTGAGGTAGAATCTCCCTGTAGAGATACGTTGCAGCTCCACTGGAGGGCAAACAGTAACTGGTGGAAAAGTCAACAAGAACAACATTAGAGTATTAAGATAAATAATTAGATCAGAAGAGCAAAACATAAAACCAGGTGAAGATGATTTTTTAGCAAGATGAAATGAGTACAAAAGGAAATTATCAGCCTACATGAAGAGAGATGAATGGAGAAAGTGGGAGAAATATTGAGAAATGAACCGGCAAAGTCATGTAAAAATCAAAGAGCTGCCGGAGAGGACAGAGTAGCTAACATACAAAGAAAAGTTACATTTGGAAAAGTTGCAACAGAACTGAAGAAAGCAGACAAACAATTGAGAGGACAAAAACAAGCTCTAAACTTAAAATATGCCAGTAACAACTCAGATCTGCATACATTTTGGGCACCAAAATTGCAATAGCAAAAGGCTGACAGAGCTGTTTTGAGGGTAATAGCTGCAGAGACAGGAGTACAAATACAAGATCCAGAATGAATTAACTCAACATTTAGGAAATACTTACTGGAACTATATATTCAGCAGGAGATATACCTGGGATAGAAAACTAAGGTGCATAAATATCTAGACAGACTAAATTTAGTGCATTTAAGGGAAGTAAAGGCAAGCAGCCTGATTCAGCCAATACCAAATTAGAAAATAAGGGATCAGTTTAAGATTTTGGCATTGAGTAAATCCTAGGGCATGATGGAATACCTCTTAAATGTTGAAGGTAGGTAAGGAATTATTAGTTCCAATTTGGGAAAATTATTCAACAAGATGTTAAAAGAGTAAAGAGGCCCCCCCTCCCCAACAGAAGAAGATGGAGATAACAGTAATTAAAAAGGAAGGTAAAGACCCATTGCACCCAGGATCACACAGATCAATAGCAGTTCTAAGCGATAGTTACAAACTCTTTGCATTGATAATGGCTAACAGGCTGGACAGGTAAGGTTACTCCCAGAATTGATAAATCAAAAGCAGTGTGGGTTTACCAAGGGTTGGCAAATTGTCAATAACATTTCACTATCAAGTCTAATACAAAGAGAGGCAGAGGATATATAGAAGGAACTGTTACTACTGGGATTAGACACAGAGAATGCATTTAACACAGCAAACTGGGTTTACTTATGGATAGTGCTACAAAGACTGGGCATACCAGATAGCCTAGTGCTGGTCATCAGAAGGGTCCCACTGCTAACATAATAGTAAATGGAGAATTTACACAATAATTTGGAATAGAGAGAGGCACCAAGCAAGACTGCTCCTGTCACCTTTGTTGTTTGCACTCTATTTAGAGACAGTAGCTCAGATGATAGAGTAATAAGGCAATGTACACTAGTGGGTTGGAAGACAAGGGCCAGAGAACACAGGCTCACACTGTTTGTGGATAATGCAATAGTGTTACTTAACTAGACCTGAGAGGGATATACCAATCCTGTTTGACATGAAGTGGAAATATACTGATACAGCTGGCTATAAAATTAACAAGAAAAAAATGTAGGCATTATGTATACATTTTGCAGTAACATGCAACTTGGTTCAGAACTATCCTTATCATTGGGGGGCACTATAGGATGAGATACATGGGAGTGTGATTAACAGCTAAGGCATACAAATCACCTCAAGTAACATGGAAAGACTGGAGATAAAATAAAAACAATGATTAAAAAGTGGGAGACTAAAAGGGTAAACTTGAAACAGAGAATCCTGGCAATAATGATGTTTATAATACTCTACCCTGATTCTCTATGTGGGGCAGACATTCATTTATAAGCTAGAAGCTAGATATGAGGGAATGGATGTCCTTGAGGGTAGAAGTAGCTAAATACATATGGAAAGGGATAGTACCTGAGTACCTGGGAATTATTGACAAGACAGCCAGCGGATGAAGGACTAAATGTCCAACTCTTGGAGGAGTATTATTACAATGCAGCTTAAATGAAAATATTTTATTTGCTTTAGAAGGATTATACCTGCAATTGGAAAGAATGGAAAGAGTGGGGACTTCCCTAGATCATGTAGGAGATGGAACAGAAGTTTGGCAGTGTCTGTAGCAGACAAACTGATGGAAGAGGTTATGTTCAGAACTGAAATCAGTAATGGAGGCCATCATGAGAAGTAGGGAGAAATCATTATGGAACTTTGAGTTAAACCCAATTGGACTCAAGAAAACAAATGTTCAACAAATGGAAACAGCTATAGATTGATGGTGGAAAAGAAACTGGAGGGTTACATATGGGGAACAGTTAAAGACAGGAGATGAACCAATGAGATTGGAAGATCTAAAAAATAGGTATGAGTTACCAGGTACAGAGTGGTTGTAGTATACTAGAATAGTAAGCATATTAAGGAAATATGAATTAGAAAGGAAAAATAAGCTAATCATAAAACCAAAAACATCATAAATTCTGACTGAGGCAAGAGGATAGGGTGCTTTCAGACAAAGGCTAGTCAGCAGATTATACAAAGCACTACTGAGTTATATAGGGCAAAAGGCCATATGCAGATGAATAAGGATACGGGAAAGGGCAAAAGGCCGTATGCAGATGAATAAGGATACGGGAAAGGAAACTGAATGAAAATGGGATGGCAGAGCTGGGAAAAATATGTGAGGCCCTGAAAAAGGTAACAAAAGTATGACAATTCCACATATTTGGCTGGAAACCCCAATACTTCTATAATCCCAAAAAAGCACAGACCCATGTATAGAGTTACATCTAGAGACTGCTGGAGGTGCAAACAGATGATAGCAGGGAATTCAACCCACATTGTTTGGGGATTGCCCAAAACTATGTGACTTTAGACAGGACCTAAACAATATAATTTGCCAGCTCACAGAAAAACAGGAATGATTAATTACTAAACAGAGCCCAAATTCCGGTCAGGTCAAAACCCTCAAAAGCATTAGTCGCATTAGTGCAGATAGTAGCAAAGAAAAGCAGTCACAAGGAAATGGAAATCAGACAACGTGCTTTTAATGCCAGCAGTCAGAAGTTATAAAACTGATGTGTGATAAATATAAAGTAGGAAAAAGTCATTAAAGGAACAGTTCAGACAGATGAATGGAAACAATGAGAGAATAGGATGGCTGGAAGTTGAGCCAACATGGGGATTGGGATAAGGATATAAAGTTTAATTATGATATTGGATTTTGATGAAATGTGGCCATCTATGTGGCAGAGGTGCAAGTTTAACATGTCTTATTCACAATGTTAGAAAGTAGTAGTTGTATTACACTAGAGAGGGGAAAGGGGTAGTATGACACATAACTCGTGTGATTATTCTTTTTTGCTGTTGTATCTTACAGTCAAAAATAAATCTATATGGAATGTCAAGTTACAAAACTCTGAACCTGGCAATGGAAAAAAGTATATACAGTCACTGGTAGTACGCTCAACCTATATGTATTAGATGAAAAACAAGAAAGTTATTCAAGAAGAGGGGCAAGCCACTAGTGAAGAATGCATGAGGAATGCCCAAAACCTGTGTCAATGTTCACCTGTAATAAAGTGTTCATTGTCTAACAAAAAAATGAAATGTATCCAGTTAGAGGTATGAGATACAATGTAAATAATTTCAATAGGAATGCATCAGATCTGGTTGAACATTTTCTCAGGAGACCCATGACATGGATGGCCTTTGCCTTAACAGCATATGCATTTTTTTAGATGTTAACTTAGAACTTGTATATACCCCAAGGTCTTTGTATTCATTAATTTCATGTATAGCATGATTTTCCAAAATAAAAGGTTATTCAGATAATAAATTAACAAAATATATACAACCACTCTTACATGGATTGATTTTAAGACTCCTTTTATTTAATCATTCAAGTAGATCAGACACCTATGAATTGAAAACTAAATATTCTGATAATGATGTTCAAAATTGTTCAGTTATAGTGTCATCAGCATATTAAATCAGCCAAAAAATGTTAGTAGTAGTAAAAAATGAAAATATAAAGGTAAACCATATAGGACCTAAAATGGAACCATGTGAGATACAAATCTATGACCAATTGATATCTCTGTCTATACCGACACTTAACCTATTTAATAATTATCACTGCATGAAGGATAATATAAAAAGTTGTTGATAGATCTAAGTATGCAGCACCACATTAAGACCATTATCTAAGGCATCACTAATAATTTCATAGAATAAATTAAATAGTGCATAAGCATTAAGCTATATGTAAGCTCATGTTTTGTTTGGTAGCTTTATGTACAAAGACAACCCTCTCCTCCTCCCAACAAATTCCAACACATGTGAGAGATGCAACCATATAGCCAAACTGGAGGCTAAGCTCTCTCAACTCAGTACTGGCATAACCAGTCAGGAGGAAAAGGAAACCACACTCACTACAATTCCAGTCTCACATAGACCTACCACGACAGCAAACCAAACACATAATCACACAAAAACATACTCTGAGGCTCTAAATAAAAATCTGCCTAAGCAACAGAGACCTCTAAAGCAGACACCCAAGCAACCGCTACCCCAAAACAAAACACATGCAACACATAGCTCACAAAGCCAGTGTGCCGAACAGTCACAGCCCTTAAGGCTAAACAACACACCTGATACACTTGTAATAGGTGAATCTATCATCAGGCACACTGACGTCCCACTCACCAGGCTGAACAAAGAGAGGGTCACGGTGAGCTGCCTGTCGGGCGCTAGGATCCGCCACATAACACAAGCACTCAGGTCACTCCAAGGCAAGTACAAATATGACTCAGTCATTGTCCATGCTGGTGTGAATGATGTGAGACGTACCTCCCTGAACTACATGAAAAGAGACATAGAGGAGCTCTCTGAGCATGTAGCCCAGGCTGGTATGACCCTGACCTTGAGTAGCATCTTACCCTCATCAAGAATGATGCCACAATATGAAGACAAGATGATCAATTTCAACAATTGGCTTAAGTATTGGTGTCATTCAAAGGGGATCCAATGCCTGTCAGCCTGGGATGACATGCTCGACAAGCCACGATGCTTCGCTAGGGACGGCTTGCACCTATCACCCCTGGGCTTTCGGATATTGGCAAAGGCTCTTGCTACCCCCGTAGTGCCTTTTTTAGACAAGGCTCAAAAGACAAACCCACCTCCATAGGTATCACAAGGGATAAGAAACTAAGAGTAGTGCTACTCATCGCCAGAAGTCTAAACCTCAAGATGCATGCACTCGAAACTCTCCTTAGCATGGAGAACATCGATATCTGTGCAGTAACAGAAACCTGGTTCAAGGCTCCTGAGAGCACCCCAGCACTACCAGGTTATACCTCATACCATGCTTTTCGGCCCCAAAACTTGGACCGAACCACAAAAGGAGGGTGAGTATCAATATTCGTCAAAGATACCCAGACCTCCAGGTTGGTGGCACAGCACAAAGCATCAGAGACTATCCATATGCAACTAACAGTGGGTAAAACTGCCTTCCAGTTTATAGCCTGCTACAGACCACCCTCCCAAACCCAGGAACTCCACTTGGCCTTCCTGAGAACACTGGAAAATATGAAGGTCTCTCCAAACACCATTATATTGGGCGACTTCAACTACCCAAACATAGACTGGGAGCATTACTCTAGCTCCAACACCCTAGCCCAAAGGTTCCTAGAATTTATAAACTCAAATGTTATGGAACAACTTGTTACCACTCCCACAAGAGGGGAAAACATACTGGACCTGATCATCACCAAAATGGGGACTCTATGCTCCAGACCAGAAGTGTATCCCTCACTGGTAAGATCAGACCATAAACTAATCTCATTGGATATTCACATCCCTACCCCAACCCCTGCCCAGAAAACCACAGTGAAAATCTTCTCTAAAGCAAATTTCACACTCCTCAAAACCGAGGTGGAATCCTTCAAAGCCCCCGGGCCTGTGGAAAATACGGTCCAGACTGCAGAATCCTTTATAAACGCATTCTATGAACACCTTCTGGAATGCATGGATCATGCAATCCCAAATAAAACCAAGACCCAATCCTCCAAAGGCAGACATCCTGTCTGGTGGAACCCAGCCATAAACAAACTATACAATAGAAGGAGGAAGCTACTACATGATAGAGCAAAATCCCAAAAAGGGAAGGCATCTCTGATCAGTATTAGCAAAGAACTACGGGCACTCATAAAATCGTCTAAGGCCAGCTTTGAGAGAAAAATTGCACAGGACACTAAGGATAATCACAAGGCTTTCTTTAGTTATGTTAGGAACCTGGGTGGGAATTCCAAGATATGCTCAGAATTAGTCCAAAATGACAAAAATTACACCGCACCCACAGACATTGCCAACATCCTAGCTGACAGGTTCAGCGCAAACCCCCCCCCCTACCAAAAGGGCAAATATCTATCCCAGCAGAGAGCTGCCCCCCTGACATCTCAGATGCTCAAGTAAGAGCCGCCCTCTCCAAAGCAAAAAACACAGCATCAATGGGACCAGACGGTGTCCCGGGCTGCGTCCTACATGAACTCCAAGAAGAGCTAAACCCAAACATAAAACCACTGTTCAATCTCAGCCTTACTACAGGATATGTACCCAAAGAATGGCGTACAGCAACGGTGGTCCCTCTCCACAAAGGTGGTGCCTCAACGGATCCTGGAAACTATCGCCCCATAAGCCTGACTAGCTTGGTCTGCAAAGCTATGGAAAGGATCATCATGGACCTTATAAATAAAGATATTGGGGACCTACAGACACTGGATCCTACCCAGTTTGGCTTTGTTAAGGGCAGATCCTGCCTCTTAAACCTGGTCAATTTCTTTGAAACAGTCATCAAGGCCATTGATGAGGGGAGGTGGTCCACACTGCCTGCCTGGACCTCGCAAAAGCCTTCGATACAATACTCCACTCGGGCATTACAGATAAGCTCACCAGCTTAAATATAAACCCCTATGTCACTAGATGGGTTGCAAACTGGCTCAAGGACAGAACCCACATGGTTAGAATTGCTGGAGCCATGTCAGACTCCAAACCAGTTACAAGTGGCGTCCCACAAGGCTGAGTCCTGGGACCTCTCTTGTTCGGTATATATTTCTCAGAGGTACAGGCCAACATGGAAGGACTGTGGCTGACCAAGTTCGCAGATGACTGCAAACTGGGTGTGATAATCGACTTTCCAGCCAACACAAGCATCCTCCAAAAGGGCATCATAGAAACAGACAACTGGTGCCAGAGCCATGGCCTCAAGCTACATGCCAAAAAGTGTATAGTCATCCCCTTTGGCAAAAACAAAGTGCCCACAAATTACCACATAAGTGGTAATCCATTAAGTATGGAAGAAGCAATTAGGGACCTGTGGACCCAAGTTGATAGCAATCTCTCATTTGACAACCACGTGGCCAAAGTGGTTAGAAAAACATTTTATATAGCCCACCTAATCATGAAGGGATTCACATCTAGATCAGGGGAGGTCATCGTGCCTCTTTACTCATCCCTCATCAGGCCCATAATTGAGTACAATGCCCCTTTTGGGATGTACCTTACCAGACACCTGCAGCAACTGGAAAGACCCCAAAAGTACCTCACCAAGAGGATCAAAGGGCTAAAACAGATGCCATATGCTGCCCGGTTAAAGAAACTCCAGCTCTACTCAGTGGCATACCACCTGCTCAGAGCAATCTGTGCCTGACGTATAAAGCCATGTCCAACCCGGAATTAATGGACATGCTGCACCTCAGAAAATCCAAATCCCATCAAGCTACGCGCTCGAGAGTCTTGAACCTCAGCACTGAAATAAATAGGACATGCTGGAGGGACAGATTCATAACCCAGAGGCTCCCTTCACTCTGGAATAAAATCCCAGTCCAGGTTAGGCAGAGTCCCTCATTGACTCTCTTCAAGAGGAATATTGATGAGTGTATGGGGGATCGTAGGTTTACCCCGGGTATCACTTCTGTGTCACTGTTAGACAGAGGCACAGTATACTAACCTCGAAAAAGGGCATAGCAAAATTAATTTAAAATGGGTGGCGAAAGCCAAACACACTCTGGCTAGGCTTATAAATGCCCTAGGGCAGATAGCCTAGTATGAACCTATGAACCTATGAACCTAAGAAGGGATTTGTGATTTTTTTCTGTGTCTGTATGAAAGCAAAAGAAGCTGCTATTTTTTGCATGTTTTTTTTTTCAGGTATAGATTATGTGTTTTTTTTATATATGTAAACACTAGTAAGCTTTTTTATGAAAGAAGTAACAAACATTTTCTTGATATGAGTAGAGAGCAGTCATTAACTAAGTCTAAGGAGCTTGTTCATGAAAGCAGGAATCATCTGCTGCTTATATTTTTTATTTACACTGGCAAGCAAATTTAAATAAACAAATAAATATGGAACCAAGGTAAAACATGTCTGTGTGTCATAGGTGTTTACTAGATATACCATCCACCAGACCATTGAGGAGACTAGCCCAAATTCTTAGTTGTTCCAAAGCACTGTGTGATTTACTGCCTTGCTCAGTCACACATTAGGGGAAATAGAATCAAACCCTGGACTTCAGGAAGCACCTCATTATAATCTTATAGGTTTATCCCTGTGCACTAACTACCAGACTGAGCAAGCATTACAATATCAGTTATATTACTGTTTAGGTGACTTCTTCAAAAAAGATAAGGAGTTATTATGGCTTACTAGGCCAATTCATATGTCCATACTTTAAGTGCACTCCCATGTTAATATCCTATGATTTAACACCTTAACTCAGCCTCCTGTCAGTCTCAGCCTCACTACGTATCCATCTTCTTCTCTTCTCCCTTTTATTTTCAGCTACTTGCTCATCGGTGGCTTGAAAAAATTTGATGTGGATGAAATCTACAGGTTAAAACTGATTTTAGAGCTATCTTGAATATAATTTAATTATTTAATTAATTGGTGTATGGCACTCTGTTAGTCTTTGTGATTGTATCCTATAATGGAAGTTAATGAACTGATCATTCTCTCCCAGCATCTGTTCTTCTGTCATGCTTTGCTTGTAAACATTAATTCAAGAACTGATACATATGCATATTCATACAGGTATACATAAATAAATATATATATATATATATATATATATATATATATATATATATATATATCTACACATATATCTATATATATATATATATATATATCTATACACACACACACACACACATATATATATATATATATATATATATATATATATATATATATATATATATATATATATATTTATTTATTTATTTATTAAAACGCATTATATAAACTTTCTACAGTTTGTGATAGATTTGGAAAATTCCTGTTTTTTTTTTTTTTTTGTTTTTTTTTTGCATTCAAACATGAAGATAGAGATTTTTAAGGGAAGGAGGTTTTTTGAATAAACTGCAGAGAAGTGAAGCAAGGTGAGTACTGCTAATTTAGAAAGACACATATCCTGGAATGCCTTGATACATATTAGATGTTTAAAAAAAAATCACAGGTTTAAGTTACCAATTTTTTGACAAGATTTAAGGTGTTGCTAGCATATGTTTTAATGATGAAATGTTGTTTGTTTTATTTTATTTTCATATATACAATTAATTGCTTGTTTTGTACATGTGACAAAGTCATGTGATTGTAATAAGGGAATGAAAAGTTATTTAAATGCATAGTTTTATATGGTGTGCTATTTCTGACAAACTCTGTGTTACGTCCTTAACCATGAGTACTAAAATAAATAGTTTACAGCTTTTTCAAGTATTTTTTTCAGTTTGTACTTGTTATACTATTATTCTAGACTGTCACATTTTAATTTTATATGGTCTAATCAGTATATATACATAGTTTAATCAATATGTAATTATTAGGACTGACTTTTTAAATTGTTCATCATGTTGACCAACTTCATATAGTTGTGCATCCAGGGATTTTATTCCTGTGATTCCACTTAAGTGGTTTTGTGATGTCTGACAACCTGACAAATATGAAAGCAATATAGACGCATGACAACATACATCAGACCTCTCAGCTGTACCTGTTTTGGAGATATGCACCTATTTTCAGGCTTGCTTTACCTGTTTACATTATGTACCTATTCTTGGAGGCATGTACCTAATCTGAGGCTTGATTTATCCCGTCACATGATTTCCCTACTCTCACTCCCTTTTCACATAAAGCTATAAGTATGCAGGAAACTAAACTACATGACCAATGTACAGATGGCACCATTAATTTAAAGAAGAGGACCCACATTTTAAATCTCCCTTTTTCAGAAGCAAAAATAAATTACTTTATGGGCAGATGAATGCAGTACTTTTATTAAAATCTTCAGATTTTATACTGTGCTGCTCTTAATATGCTTATACTTTTTGTTGCTCACAGTTGTAAATGTGTTTTTCCTAGATGAATCCCGCAATCCTACTTGAAGTAGGAAGACTTATGTGCTATTCAGTACTCAGATTCTATGCTAATTAGGTGTCCAGAATTCTTGCCTGGTGTACATACTTTTCATTAGCTTGTGTACCTATTTTCAGTGTTTGCAAGTTGAGTGGTATGACATACAGTGTTCTAATGAAGGTTTCTGATTTTTAATATCAGGTACTCCTCTAGTATCTTCCACATTGTATTTATTTATTTATTTTTATTTATTTTTATTTTTATTTATTTTACATTTGTTAACCGGGCTAGTCCAACTGGATACATGTCCATTTTCAGTGGAGGCCCGAGGAGAAAAGCTCCGCTATCTAATACATGGTAAAAAAGTATAAACACAATACATAAGTCATTTCAAGCACAAAAAGCATATACACAATACATAAGGCATTTCAAGCACAAAAATACTCAAGGTATTTAAACCACAATATGAGGAAGTACAGAAAGGTAATAGGAGATAAAGCTGATACTTAAGTACTGGAATGTGTAGTATGAAACAGCAGTAATTAAGATGTTTAAAGGTTAGCAATAGAATGTAGAGAAGAGTATAGTTGATAGATAAGAGACAGCATTTCTAGTAGAAATGAAAACACTGAAAAAAGTGGAGCTGGGAGAAAGTGTAAAGGATGCAGGAGATGTGAGGAGTTGTAAAGATTTATTTATGTATTGATTTGTTAACCACTGGGGTGGCACAGAGACAAAGTGTCTAGCATTGTCAACTCACAGCAAGAGGGTTTCCAGTTTGATTCTCAGCTGGGGCACCTTCTGTTAAGAGCCTGCATGTCTTCCTTGTGTTCATATGGGTTTTCTCTGGGTGCTCTAGTTTCTCTCACATTCCAAAAACATGTAATAGGCGGATAGATGAGACTGTGTGTGTGTGTGTGTGTGTGTGTGTGTGTGTGTGTGTGTGTGTGTGTGTGTGTGTGTGTGTTATAAAAGAACAACTAAGCAGGGCTAGCGAGCCATCAGTGTAAACATTGGCTCTAGATGATTGATATTGTTGATGTGACACCACAGCCCCATACATAAAACTGGGAAAAAGGGGTTGTGGATTGATGGACGGATGGATTTTGTTAAGGGATTGTGGCTGGATGGATGGATGGATGAATTTATTAACCAGGAGGGTGGGTTAGTGCAAAGACCATTTTAGCCAGGATCAGTGCTAGAAAACCAAACACAGATTACAGATAATACATATGACATTGTACATAACATTAGTGTACACTGTATAAGGCTGCAAACTCAGATTACAGACAATACATATGACATTGTACATAACATTAGTTTGCACTATCTGTATAAGGCTGCAAACACAGATTGCAGACAATACATATGACATTGTGTAAGGCTGCAAACAGAGATTACAGACAATACATATGACAATGTACATAACATTAGTGTGTATCTATATAAGGCTGCAAACACAGATTACTAACAATACATATAACATTGTACATAACATTAGTGTGCACTATCTGTATAAGGCTGCAAACAGATTACAGACAATACATATGACATTATATAAGTCTGCAAACACAGATTACAGACAATACATATGACATTGTACATAACATTAGAGTACACTATCTGTATAAGGTGCAAACACAGATTATAGGCAATACATATGACATTTTATAAGACTGCAAACACAGATTACAGACAATACATATGACATTTTACATAGCATTAGTGCGTACTATCTTTATAAGGCTGCAAACTCAGATTACAGACAATACATATGACATTGTACATAACATTAGTTTGCACTATCTGTATAAGGCTGCAAACTCATATTACAGACAATGCATATGACGTATAAGGCTGCAAAAACAGATTAATGACAATACATATGACATTGTACATAACATTAGTGTGTACTATCTGTATAAGGCTGCAAACTCAAATTACGGATAATATATATGACATTGTACGTAACATTAGTTTGCACTATCTTTATAAGGCTGCAAACACAGATTAAAGACAATACATATGACATTGTACATAACATTAGTGTGCACTATCTGTATAAGGCTGCAAACTCAGATTATAGATAATACATATGACATTGTATGTAATATTAGTTTGCACTATCTGTATAAGGCTGCAAACACAGACAATACATATGACATTGTATGTAACATTAGTGTGTACTATCTGTATAAGGCTGCAAACTCATATTACAGACAATACATATGAAATTGTACATAACATTAGTGTGCACTATCTGTATAAGGCTGCAAACTCAGATTACAGATAATACATATGACATTGTACATAACATTAGTTTGCACTATCTGTATAAGGCTGCAAACACAGATTGCAGACAATACATATGACATTGTGTAAGGCTGCAAACACAGATTACAGACAATACATATGACAATGTACGTAACATTAGTGTGTACTATCTGTATAAGGCTGCAAACACAGATTACTGACAATACATATGACATTGTACATAACATTAGTGTGCACTATCTGTATAAGGCTGCAAACAGATTACAAACAATACATATGACATTATATAAGGCTGCAAACACAGATTACAGACAATACATATGACATTGTACATAACATTAGTGTGCACTATCTGTATAAGGCTGCAAACTCAGATTATAGATAATACATATGACATTGTATGTAATATTAGTTTGCACTATCTGTATAAGGCTGCAAACACAGATTGCAGACAATACATATGACATTGTACGTAACATTAGTGTGTACTATCTGTATAAGGCTGCAAACTCATATTACAGACAATACATATGACATTGTACATAACATTAGTGTGCACTGTCTGTATAAGGCTGCAAACACAGATTACAGACAATACATATGACATTGTACATAACATTAGTGTGCACTATCTGTATAAGGCTGCAAGCAGATTAGAGACAATACATATGACATCGTACATAACATTAGTGTGCGCTATCTGTATAAGGCTGCAAACACAGATTACAGACAATACATATGACATTGTACATAACATTAGTGTGCACTATCTGTATAAGGCTACAAACACAGATTGCAGACAATGCATATGGCATTCTAAACAACACAGTCTAAATAAAATAATAAAATGAAACCACACCTGGTCATGGACGTACGAACACTGTTTTAATAAAAACTTGGCGCTTTGGCTATACAAAAGCCTTCAAAGAGTAAAACACATACAAAACCACTCCCTTAAATAGTATAATCTCTTTTCAATTTAACAAACAATTATTTAATAATTAACCCCCAATTGCACTCTTTATTCAGTTCATTTGGTTCCAGAGTATTGTATTTCAAAATAAAGAGTGTTTCTTTATATAATAGTTTATGTTTAATTTCACAACATTCTACTAAAGATAAATATACGTGTTCTAAAATAGTGACTTTCAAACCATCAGCATTAGATGCATGAAAATCTTTAAAATGTGCCCCTAAGGGGTTATCCATTTTGGCAGGAATAATGTCCCTGACATGCTCTTGAATTCTTTTCTTAAAGGATCTAGCTGTCTCCCCCACATAATATAACCCACAATCACATTTCAATAAATATATAACTTTTAAAGTATTACAGTCATATATCCCATCGGGTGAAAAATGCATTCCATTTATTACATCAAATTTTTTAACCACATATTTGCAAATGCAGCATTTTTTACATGCATATGTGCCTGCATTAAAGCCGGTGCATCATACATTATTATATTAGGTGGAATATAATCTTTATGTACCAACATGCCAAGTAAATTCCTACCTCTCTCATATGATATTTGCACTTTGTCTGAGATTATATTAACTAAATTTTTATCCTTAAGTAACAGTGGCCAATATTGTTTAACCAAGTCACCAATCGTTGTAGTCAAGACATTGTACACAGTAACAAAGTACACCTCCCTCCTGTTATTCCTTTGTTTATTATATTTTTTCTTTGTATTACTGTTATGATATATCAAAGGTGTTTTATTGTAATATGTATATATTACCTTACAATCTGCTTCCATAACTTTATTAATCTCATATCCCCTACCTATAAACATTTCCGCTGTTCTACATATCTCTTTGTACAGATTATTTTCTTCAATACACAATTTTACAATGTGCAAAAATTCATTAAATGGTAGCATGGACATTAAATGCATTGGATGGCAACTATTACCATACAAAAAAAAGTTAACATTATCAAATTTCCTGTATATGGAAGTTGTTACAGGCTCACCTATTTCTCCTTTTAAAGTTATGTCCAAAAAGTGTATTTCACTACCTAACTGAATGCCATCAAACTTCAAACCAAAATTATTGGTCTGTATATCCTGAATAAATGAATCTATATATTCTTTACCCTCTTTACAAAGGAATATGAGATCATCTATGTAACGAAAATATTGAACCACATAGGGGTATCACCCAAAAATATAATATAGATTATATTCCAACTTTGTGTTTAATACTGGTATATAAACTGACAACATCAAGACTTAGCCAATACATATCTTGTTCCCAAATAGTAATTTGAATTTTTTTTAACAAATCTTGACTGTCTTGGATATAAGATGGTATCTGTACCACACATGGCTTCAAGTACTGATGCAAAAAAACACCCAAATTTTTCAAAAAATACTTTTCAGCAGCTACTATAGGCCTGCCACATAAATGTTCAACTCCTTTGTTAATTTTGGGGAAACAGTAGAATGAAGCTAGGCAGGTATTTTCTACTTTAACCTTTTTTTCAACATCATCCATTTTAAAATAACCTAAACGTACACCTTTATGTAACAACTGTAAATAAATTTTCATTGCATCCTCGTAGTCTTTCACTTCACATTCCTCATACACTTCTGTATTATTCAAATGTACATAACACATTTTAATATACTGTTCATGATTTAATATAACAATTTTATTACCTTTGTCAGACATTTTAATGACCAACCTACGGTCCATACATAACTGTTTGAGAGCCACCCACTGTTCTTTACTCAAATTATATTTGATTTATATCTGTTTCTAGAAAATTCATAAAAAAGATTTTCTACCTGAAAATTTAATACTGACATAAAACTCACTATATTTTGATTACAATATGGAGGTATAAAATTACTGAAAGAAGCAACACCTTCAGTATTCAACAGTGAATACGCATTATTTAAACATTCCTCGTCAGACATACAAGAATAAAATGAATGATCAGAACTATTACTCAATTCATTATTTATCATATCATTAGTGTGTTCAAAAAAATCTATTAAATGCAGCTTTCTACCTAATCTAAATAATTCACATCTTAATACATGCAAACGTGGTAATCATGTAGGAATAAACTTCAAGCCCAAATTAAGAACAGATAAAGCATTCTCAGAAATCGGAATGGAAGAAATATTTAAAACTAAATTATCAACAACGTTAATACCATCTTGTTTTTTTGTTCTTATAAAAGTTCTGAAATTGTCTATCATTATATCTGTTCTGTTGATGGCCCCAGTCATTTCTATTGCGTTTCCTATCAGTTCGTTGTCTGTCATCTGTAACCTCACTCCTAAAGCGTTGCGCATGTTCCAGCGGCTGCTGTGCTGGCGGCAATGCTGGAAAACCTTCATTACTTTCACTCTCTACCCCAGTTGTTGTTTCTCTTTCTTCCGAAGTGACGAAAGAAACTGTTTGGGAATAAGGTTTAGTGTCGCCTCTTCTTGTAGCCTTATAGGAGCGTACCCAGAGAAACGCTCTTTTATACCCCTATTGATTTTATATTTCTTTTAATCAATTAGTTCAGATTCAAATTCTTGCATTTTTTTGTTAATGTCAGACAACAGTTCGTTCTGTCAGGTTGCATTGACATGTTTCCCCAGCTCCGTATTCATGGCAAGCACTTCTTCTTTGATATTTTTTTGTTTAAGTACATCATGCTCTACTAAAATTTGCACCCATTCCATTGCACATTTTTGTGCAGCTGTAATCCACCTAGATTTAAAAACAACTATCTACTATCTGTATAAGGCTGCAAACACAGATTAGAGACAATACATATGACATTGTACATAAAATTAGTGTGCACTATCTGTATAAGGCTGCAAACACAGATTACAGACAATACATATGACATTGTACATAACATTAGTGTGCACTATCTGTATAAGGCTGCAAACTCAGATTACAGACAATATATATGACATTGTACATAACATTAGCATGCACTATCTGTATAAGGCTGCAAACACAGATTACAGACAATACATATGACATTGTACATAACATTAGTGTGCACTATCTGTATAAGGCTGCAAACACAGATTACAGACAATACATATGACATTGTACATAACATTAGTGTGCACTATATGTATAAGGCTGCAAACACAGATTACAGACAATACATATGACATTGTACATAACATTAGTGTGCACTATCTGTATAAGGCTGCAAACACAGATTAGAGACAATACATATGACATTGTACATAACATTAGTGTGCACTATCTGTATAAGGCTGCAAACACAGATTACTGACAATACATATGACATTGTACGTAACATTAGTGTGCACTATCTGTATAAGGCTGCAAACACAGATTACAGATAATACATATGACATTGTACATAACATTAGTGTGCACTATCTGTATAAGGCTGCAAACACAGATTAGAGACAATACATATGACATTGTACGTGACATTAGCATGCACTATCTATATAAGGCTGCAAACTCAGATTACTGACAATACATATGACATTGTACGTAACATTAGTGTGTGCTATCTGTATAAGGCTGCAAATACAGATTACAGACAATACATATGACATCGTACATAACATTACATTGCACTATCTGTATAAGGCTGCAAACACAGATTACAGACAATACATATGACATCGTACATAACATTAGTATGCACTATCTGTATAAGGCTGCAAACACAGATTACTGACAATACATATGACATTGTACATAACATTAGTGTGCACTATCTGTATAAGGCTGCAAACACAGATTACAGACAATACATATGACATTGTACGTAACATTAGTGTGTGCTATCTGTATAAGGCTGCAAATACAGATTACAGACAATACATATGACATTGTATGTAACATTAGTTTGCACTATCTGTATAAGGCTGCAAACACAGATTACAGACAATACATATGACATTGTACATAACATTAGTGTGCACTGTCTGTATAAGGCTGCAAACACAGATTACAGACAATACATATGACATCATACATAATATTAATGTGCACTATCTGTATAAGGCTGCAAACACAGATTACAGACAATAAATATGACATTGTACATAACATTAGTTTGCACTATTGGCTGAAGTAGCTCATAAACAACCAAAGTGTGAATGAGATCTTATGACTCGTGACAATATTTCCAAGGGCTGTCTAATATTATAACTTGACAACATACCTCTTTATATTGCTGCCAAATCTTTCATTATTTCACTGCATACAGATAAGTCAGGCCACTTTGAATTAGATGGTATGCACAAAAAAGTAGTGAAAACATTTGAAAAAATTCAGTTGAGACTATCTCTGACGTCTATATATTACTTTCAACATAAACTGTTAGATTTCAGTTTTTAGAATGAATTATGTCTCTAGTATTTATGGTGATACGTTTCAGTTTCTTCTTTTTTTTTAAATCACTTTCTCCTTTTCTTCATTGTTGCTTATTACAATTAAGTCAGCCACACATCTCCAAGGCCCAGAGTCTGACCCTGATCTATAGTCTCTGTCTGTGAGAACTTTGAATGTTGTCTATATATATATATATATATATATATATATATATATATATATATATATATATATATATATATATATATATATATATATATATGTATGGGCTTTCCCCTGGGTCTTGATTTCCCACATTTCAAAATGATGTTGGTTGACTGACTATGTAGAAATGTCCATAAATATTCTTTGTCCTTGACCTGTGGTCTAGGTCAAGGGGGAGAATGAGTCAAGAAAAGAATATTTTATTTACCTGGTTAACAAAGAAATGCATAAAATAAATATTCAGTTTATAGGCTTCGCTGATGTGGTCCTAGGAAGGTTTTTGGGGTCACTACTGCTCTAGTGTAAATGCACTTTACTTCATCTCCCTTTCTGTTTAAATCAATGGTGAGCACAACTGCTTATGAGTATGCATCCATTTAATTTGCATAATTCAGACTTTTAAAAAATATAGTTTAGCATGACAATAAATGCTGCACTTTCCTATAAAGATATAAACTGCCATTTCTGTTTATGTAGTCCATCTTAAAGAGAATGCCCTACATGTTTTCAGTGATGTAGTTATTAAACTACTGACAAAGCCTTGCAGTTCTTATTTTCTCTACTAATGAACATTAATTGGTGGCATCAAGTCTGGGATAAAAGCTTACATGCTGCTACATTATGGATATAAAGAATGTAATTTCTTTCATTTCCTCTGATATATTCTGAAATAATTTTAACATTTTTTTGATTATCCCTGCTGTGCTGTTGTTGTAAAGAATTCTAACACTATACACGTCTCCTGCTGTGTTCTGTTATGAATGTAAAGGAGGTTAACACCTTTCAGTCCCCATGCTGTGTTACAATTGTAGAGAATTAATGCCTATCAGGGCCTCTGCAGTGTTGTTATGAACAATGTCCTTCTGGATTTTACTAATATCATTGTTGCATAGGTACATGACCAAATTACTGTGTTTATCCTTCCTTTTCCATAAAACCAGCCCTCCACTTGAGATCAGCAGAAATGAAGTAGATGATGGATACACTTGATTGATATAGCAGCTAATTAAATATTTTGTTTAGGGATGTATATAAGAATGTTGTGGTGTGCTGTATAATTTGTGTAATGACTTCAATGTCTTTGAAGAATGAAGTATAGTTTGAAAATTAAGTTTGTGCCAATAACGTGTTTTTTCTTTAGACAGAAATTGTTGTTGCAAAATTATTTTTGTTTTATTCCACTGAAAATGGTTTGGCACTGCAATTGCTACAAAATAAGACTTATGTGGCAAAAGTTCTTCATACCATTTCACTGCAGAGTAAAGCTCCATTAATTGATTACAAGGAGTATCTGCCAAACATAGTGCATTCTGCTAGTCTGTACTTTCAGCAATTGAGCAGAATAAACTACTTTTCCGCACTCCAACTATGGCCAATTGCTGACATGCCCCTATGACATACCCATTTTTCTCCAAACATTCTGCTACCTAGAACCTCAGTTCATGGTCACTTTAGGTGAAGAAACTATCTAACCTTTCTGTAAGACAACCCATAAACCCTCCCTTCCAGATCACTGGAGAAATTCCTCAGACCAAATCTCTATTCTAAACGACAACTGTTAAAAGACCAGCAGATGTTCTCCCAAACAGGTATGGTACATTACACCCATCTCCACTGGAGGCATTAGAGGCTCCACAATAAGAAAAAAATCAGGATCAGACTTGCACGTTTACCTGCTGGTGGACAAAGATTGAACTCAACCCACTGGTGTTCAGAGTTCCTCCATAGGAAATCACTGTTGGCGAGTTGTGCCAAGAGTGATGCCCTCTATGGGGGAATTCCCCCTTTCTTTGAGTTGCTGTGACAGTGGTGTTGGTATATATCTACACAACAGCACACAGATTCATGCATGCATGCATGTGCACACACACACACACACACACACACACACACACACACACACACACACACACACACACGCACACTATCTCATATTCACATACTATAGAGACCTACTCACCTGACTGTCAATCTGAGCAGAGCAAAACAGAGTATATAATATCCCCATTCACCTCACTTAAATTCTTCCATCAGCACAGCTAAAGCCATGTTGCACTTCCACTTCTCAGCCTGGACATCATGTGATATGAACATCTATAAATTAAAATACTATGCAAGTTCCAAGCAAGCGAAGGGGTCACTGAAGTACAGTATGCTAATTTATATAGGCCATACCCACAGACTGCTGCATTCGCAAGTGGCTGCAAAAATAAATCTTGCTACTTAGTTGATATTGTTTGTCCACCCTGTGAATATCAGCCAATATCTTCAATCATTTGCCATTCACTTTTCTGGAAATACTTTATTTTGAACAAAATGTAGGTTAGTTTATGTGAGGTACAATTTCATGTGTTGTCATTTTCTTCATAAACTTTACTCAGCAACTATGCCTTAATGTATGTCTATTATAAATGTAAGTTTCATTTCAAAACAAAACAATAGTTAATTATATCTTAATCTGTATCTGATGCAAAACTATTAATTTCAAAACTTTCAGACCTCAGTCACATTGAATAACAAATCACATACTTTATAAACCTAAAATTATGAACATTTGCCCAAAAACAGCAATGAATTCTAATTTTATATAGTGTACGCATCCATGTGATATCATTCCAAGCAGCCCTTCATCAGATATGTAGGTATGAATTCCTTCAAACGTTATAATACTTTTTTTAATGTTATTCCATGTATCTTTAGGTTTGTGTAGCCCTCTGGTAAAATGTGACTATTAACATTGTATACTATGGTCTTTTCCAAAATGTTGCAGAAGTTAACAATGTCTGGTAAGTATAAGACTTTCATTACTAGCGATAACTACAGGAGCTGGTTTTCATTAGTGCAGGTAGCAAAATGCTTACCTTAGTCATGCTGTCTTATTAGTCTCATATTGTTAGCATGCAACGTAACCTGTTTCTTCCTAAACACATATATATTAGTGTTGCTTTTCTGTACATGCTCTTTTTCTCACTGAAATTTCAATTTGTTTTTAAATACAAAGTGTATTATGTTATTAAAGTGACAATGAAAATCAGCCTTTGAGGCAAAATCGCCATTTAGTTTTCTTAACATTGCAAACACTTATTTCCATGGTAACCGTTTAATTTTCACAACATTACCAATGGTAGACAAGAGTTTCTCCACTTTCCACCTCCATTTACTTGTTATTTAATGTTTGTTTACCAGGAAAGTCTAACTGGGACAGAGTACATTTTAAGTGGAGGCCAGGGAGAAATGACCATTCGCATGTCATTGGAATGTGGGGGAAAACTGGAGCACTCAGAGGAAACCCACATGAACGCAGGGGGGACATGCAGACTCTGCACCCTAACTGAGAATCAGACCTGAGTACCTCTTACTGTGAGGCGACAGAGTACCTCTTACTGTGAGGCGACAATGCTTACCACTGCACCACCCATGAGCCACTTTTCTCTGATGTATTCCTAAATCTAAACAAAACTGAGGAAATGGAAGCTACTCTAATCTTTAATAGCTCATAGGATTTCAAATATCTTGTCCAGAATTGCAATAATGGTATTTTCAGACATTGAACTTACCATTTGCTTCTCTAGAAAACTTGACTATTTGTTATTTCGGACCTGTAAATATTTTACTCTGTTTAACAAGCCATATAAAGCTATACTAATTTCTAATCACACTCTTTTTGGTAGATCTGACATTTGCACATATATATTTATACTTTCATGCATAGTTGTCTGACAAAATGCATAATTATATAACACAGACACCACTAACTGGTACCACATCTTATCTTACAGTAATATATTTGTCTTTAGTAGAGTTAAATCAAGGTCTGGAGCTATTTTAACTGATCAGTTCTGCAAAGTAGGATCATGATACCCATGCAGATGGGAGCTGAAAGTTCGACTGCTGAATCCTACACTAAGGCACTGTACGAGCACATCCACTCGTGCAAGAATCGTGCCATCCCAAATAGAACCAAGACACTCTCCTCCAAAAAAAGGAAGCCAATCTGGTGGTCCCCTGCCATAAACAAACTATACAACAGGAGGAAGAAACTGTTGCAGAAAAGAGGAAAATCCCAGGATGCAAAAAACTCCCTTACCAGCCTCAGTAAGAAGCTGAGATCCCTCATAAAATCCTCCAAAGCTAGTTACGAAAATAAAATTGCCAAAGATTCCAAAGACAATAGCAAACACATATAGTTATGTCAAGAATCTAAATGGCAATGCTCAGATTTGCTGCGAGCTACAACAGAATGGCATTATATATATTGATCCCAAGGATATTACCAATATCCTGGCAGATTGATTTAGTGTCAACTTCACCCCCCTCTCACCCCCTAAAGGGCCCATCTCAATACCAAAAGATTGCAAAATATGGGTAATCATGGCCACACAGGTAGAAACCGCACTATCGAAAGCTAAGAATACAGCATCCATGGGACCAGATGACATCCCGGGCTGTGTACTGCATGAACTACAAAATGAACTGGCACCTCACCTAAGTGTCATGTTTAATCATAGCCTCACCTCAGGCTTCGTGCCCACTGAGTGGCGCACAGCTACAGTTATCCCACTCCACAAGGGGGGATCCACCTTGGATCCCAGGAACTACCGTCCCATCAGTCTGACGAGCCTGATCTGCAAGGGCATGGAATGCATTATCATGGAACTTATAAACAAAGACATTGGCAACCTTCAAACTCTGGACCCCACCCAGTCTGGGTTTGGGAAGGGCCAATCTTGTCTCCTGAACCTGATTGACTTCTTTGAATCAGTCTCCAGAGCTGTGGACGAGGGTAAGGTGGTCCACACAGCCTATCTGGACCTCGTTAAGGCCATTGACACCATCCCCACTCTGGAATCATAGATAAACTTACTAAGCTGGGCATAAATCCCTATGTCATTCTATGGGTTGCCAACTGGCTTACTGATAGAACCCAGACTGTAAAAGTAGCAGATTCTAAATCCAGCTCCAGACAAGTGACAAGTGGAGTACCTCAGGGTTCAATCCTGGGATCGCTCTTGTTTGGCATCTACTTCTCTGAAGTACAGGCCAACACTAAGGGACTCTGGCTAATAAAGTTTGCAGATGACTGCAAACTGGGAGCCATTATTGAATCCCCAAATGATGTGGATATTCTACAAAAGGGCCTTACAGAAACAGATGTTTGGTGCCAAACCATGTACCCATGAATTACCACATAGGTGGCAGTACACTAAACACTGAAAGTGTAATGAGAGACTTAGGGACACAGGTGGATAGTGGTCTCACCTTCGATAACCACATCACCACAACAGTCAGGAAATCCTTCTATGTGGCACACCTCATCACTAGTTGTAGGACGTTGGCATAATTTTGAAATTCTATGACTACTCTCAATTTGCAGTCATCAGCAAAGTTTGTAAGCAACAAACCTTTAGTTTTTGCTTGTACTTCAGAGAACTAGATTCCAAACAGTAGGTATCCCAGGAATGATCCCTGTGGAACATCACTGGTTACAGCTCTGCTGTTGGAGGCGGATTCCCCTGTTTTAACTATACAGGTTCTATCAGTTAGCCAGTTAGTGACCCATCTAACGATATAAGGGTTGATACCTAGCTAGGCAATTTTATCTGTGATGCCTGAGTGAGGGATAGTGTCAAAAGCCTTGGCTAAGTCTAGGTAGGTTGTATGGACAGATTTCCCCTTGTCCAGGGCCTTAGTGACTGTCTCGAGGAAGTCCACCAGGTTTACCACACAAATCCAAACTGAGTAGGGTCATGTCTTTGGAGATTACGTATATCTTTATTGATAAGTTTCTGGTCCATGATGATTCACTGCGTGGCCTTGCATATAAGACTAGTCAGGCTAATAAGTCTATAGTTCCTGGGGTCAGCTGAAGCACCAACTTTATGCAAGGGAATAACGGTGGCCATTTTCCATTCAGCTGGGATGAAGCTGGAGCTTAGACTATGACTGAAAAGAGTACCCAATGGTATTGCTAATTCTTGTTGGAGCCCATGTAGGAAGCTGCCTGGGATGTTATCAGGTGCCATAGATGTTGTGTTTTTAGCCTTAGAAAAGGCATTTATGAACTGCTCTTTAGAGATGTAAGGTAGGGACAGGTGGTAGTGATATCATGAGGTACGTGTGGTGGGGACACGTTTGTGAAGTTTTCACAGAACCTGTCAGCCAAGAGGTTAGCTATGTCCACAGGCTCAGTATATGTGGTATCATTAACTACCAGTTTGGCACATATCTGGCCCTTTCCTTTTAGGCTATGTATGTAACTAAAGAATGCCTTATGGTTGTCCTTAGTTGAGGAAGCTAATTTGAATTTGTAGTTTGCTTTGGAGGACTTCACAAGAAGTTTTCTTTGCTTGTTTAAGCTGCATAGGGAGTGTTTCCAGTTTAGAGCTCACACCTTCTTACTCTTAGACAGCAATTTCTTACTCTTATTGTAAAACCTGTTAATGGCAGTTGTCTACCAGGCAAGTTTGCTCTTCCTTGAGAAGTTTGTTTTGGTCCTATCAGGTATGGCCGAGTCTATGCAGTTATACAGGTGTTTGTATAGAGCATTGGTGTAGAGCTTGGCATAGTTAGCAGTTCCATCTGGGGGGAGGTGCAGGGAAGATATTTATACCATTCCATAAGAGGTTATAATCTGCTTTGGAGACTTTTTTTAGTTTAGTTGCTGCTGGGAGGGGGATCAGGTGTGATAGTTACTTTGAATGAGACTGATTTATGGTCAAATCTCACCAGGGAAGACTTCACAGTAGGGATGCTACAGTGGTCCTCCATATGGGTAAGCACCAAGTAGGGATGCTACAGTGGTCCTCCATATGGGTAAGCACCAGATCCAGGATGTTGGCACCCCTTGTGGATATGTCAGCCAGCTGGTCCAGAACATTGGAGTTAACTATGTCAAGAAACCTTTGGACAAGTGAGTTTGAGCACGAGTAATTTACCCAGTCAATGGATGGGAAGTTAAAATCTCCCAAAGCCATGGTGTTCAGATGTATCTGATAGACTAAAGTAGATAGAAATAGGTACACTGGGTATCCTGATTCATGGAGGGGGTCCTGTAGTGGGAAATGACTTCAGTAGGTGTCCTACCAACAAGTAATTGCACCTACAGTATCTCCAGGGAATCAGAATACAAAATTATTAGTCTACCACCCTTCAGTTAATAATTATCATTAGCTGACACTATATTGCCAGTTCTGTATGTTTTTTATTTTCTTAATAACATGTAAGTGTGGGTCTATATTATTCAAGTCTTTTCATGCCAGCTGTCTGAAATACATCACTTTCTAACTTTCAGCAATAATTGTCCACTTCAGTTTCTCCTTCAGTCTGCTCTGACATCAGCAGTCTTTAAAATGAACACAGTATCAGTTTTGCTCAGCTGTTTCTATGCGCATTTCCTATACTACCCTGACTTGACTGTGGTGACTACCAACTGACTTTAAATCCTCATGCTTGTCTGATCACTCTGTTCTTACCTCATGATTATCACTAATGGGGCAAATCCTGAAATGTCACCTTTTACTCCCGACACAATCAGCCTCTAAGGTTTTACTGTTTTTTTACAATAAATGAAGTATTTTACCTTTTGGATCTTTCATTCTTTGGCAACTTTACTGTTGTGGATTATTTTGAGATGTGGAACTGTTCCTACTTTAGGTTCTTATCTTGCAGTGTACCTCTGTTGTTATCCTGGGATTGGTATCCAGTGGCTGAAAAATGCATTGGATGGAAGGATCATTATATTGCAGTCAAAACACTACTGAAAGGCAAGGAAGAAGGGGTCTTATCCATCTGGACATGCCTATGTAATATGTGTATGTGTAGGGGGTGGGTCTACAGTGTGGCATTATGAGGGATATTTAACTTCTGTGGTGATGTTTACCCCATCTAATCTCCACCTACGTAATTGACCAGCAGGTGCCAGTGTCCTGAAATTTTAGTTTCCAGTAGAAGCAGACTAAAGTAGACCTTACCAGATAGCTTTTCTTTTTCTTCCCTTGTGTTAGCTACCCCAACACCTGTCTCACTAATGAAACCTAGTTCACTAGTGTCATAGTCAGGGGGTTAACTCTTTATGCCTTGGAGCCAAGAGCACTGTTCTAGCATGTTGATGTAATATGCTGCTACTTTTGAGTATATATTTTTTCTTTTCTTTGGATAATTATGGAGGCCTAGAAAAATAATCTTCTGTGTCATATTATCTTTTTTTGTACTTCACTGTGAAATCACATGGTAGCAACTTTAGAGCCATTATCTCTTTATATTGCGGTAATTATGACCTGGGATTGTTAAAAATATTCTCTATCAACTTATGGCATGTCAACACTATAAAATATTTTCCATAAATATAAATGTGAAAATGGTCACAAGGCCAAATAATGGAAATGACCTTTTTCAGTACAGGAATATCTGTGTTGTGTATCAGCTAAACATCTTCTTGTATGATATATGACTTTTTTATATTCTTGTTTTTGACTTAAATATAGTACCCAAGCCTATTAGACTAGTATCTACTTGAAAATGTACTCACAATTTGGATAAAATTATTCACTTGCTACAACATCAGAACTCAGACTGTTCTTTAATTCCTGAAATGCAGATTATTATCTAATTGTCCATTCAGATGAAACATCCACATCATTAGCTCTCTCATTAATGATGTGATTGTACTAAAGTTCTTGATAAATAATAATGTTTAATGTGCCATTCCAACTAACTCCTTGTTTCTTTTGCATTCTGTAAAGCAAAGTAGTGTTTTGTGCCTTAACTTTGAGTCAGCTGCCATAACCTTCTGAAATAGCCAAAACTATAAAACTGTAACACATTTTTATAAAATTTGTATTTATCCCTCTTTAATGTCACGCCACTTTATGTTACTTTGTCCAGTATAAGTTTTAGTGTTTTGTTGTGCTCATCTTTTGTTTTGATAAATATTATCAGCATCATCCTCATCAATGTAATGTAATTCTTGTTACTGGCAGTTTCTAGTAGTATAAAATTTATCATATTTTGAAATATTTTACTGGCAGAGCTTACACCACACACAGCCTGCTCCATGATGTAGATGGATAAAGCCTTGGCTGTGACTCAAACAACTTGGGATCGATTAGTGGTCCCAGTGCTGGAGGAATTGCCTGGATACGTGGTGAATGATCTCTGTCTGCTTATCTGTCCCGAGTTAGATGGCGTGAGGTGCATGGCCAGGGAAATGAGCTATATTCCAGTTTCTCAGTGATGACTGGAGGAACCAATAGAGGTGTTTGTTTCAGCAGAAGGTAGTGTGGTCATTGGGCTTACATCCCTCATGGAGCCAAGTGACAATCCTGTACTATGTTAGAGCACCCAAGGGGCCCTAACTGAATATGTGCAAGAAATAACCACAGGCCATAGCAGGAAACCCACAGTCCCCAGATCAAATAATGGCATCACTCCTGGCCCTTGACTCTCCTCTTGAAGGGAATGAACACATTGCAAGGCACTCATCGTAAGGAATACAAGTAAGCCACCTGAGTGACTGGGCTAGGGCTTGATGCTTAGGTGTTGACGCTAGGAGCAAAAACCTGACCTAAGCCCCTACCAACTTATACTTATTTCCGTTTACAGTACTTCAGAACTAATTTACCTTTTGCTATCACAGAAAGCTGTCACCTGATTCATTAACTCAAAAATGCGACCTAGCAGAATGATTTTTTTCTCTGTTACTATATGTGTACCAGTCTACGTATGTCTATAAAACAAAAGTGAGGTTTACAAGCTAGTGATCATTTTTGTGATTTTTCTGTGAAGGATTTTCTTGACTTTTCAGTGGATTTTTTTTTTGCCAATAATTTATTTTATTTTTATGGAGATTTATTTTTCACAACTGAGGGGTAGAGCAATAGATGCAAAATTCACCCCTAGCTATGCAAACCTCTTTATGGAGTTATTGGAAGAGGAATATAAGGAATACAAATATTCTGACTATTATTGCAGAAATGAAATAATCTTTAGGCACACTGCATTCATAAGTTGTCTCTTAAAGGCGATGTAGAAATGTTGAAATATTTTATTTTAAGATCATGCAAAATAATAAGTTCAGTATTAAGTTTTACTTATAAAAATTAGAAATTCTCTATTGGATAATTAAGAGTTATTTACTTATGTTAAAAATGGTCAGATATTGATTAAAATGCACTGTAAAGTTACACCAGTGAACAGCTTTCTAGTGACTTCTTGTAAACACTTCCCACACTTATTAGAATCCCTTTATATTACGAATTCCTACAAGCTCACAAGTATGCACAGATAATAGCAATCTTCAGCAAGAAGCCTTAACCATTTGGTAATTCCTGCACACTAGAGGCTATAAACCAGAATGCCTGGTCACTTCATAAGATGTTTGATCATAGAGTTACAGCAAACCACTAACCTACTCATAATAATTTTGTTAATGACCACATTAAGAATGGAATTTATTTTGTGATTAGATATGCTTACTTTATTGACTTTTTAATGTATTTATTTTATAAAGAAGCATTGGTACAATCTGTTGAGTATCTGAGTTCTAAACTCTGTTCTAAAGAAGTTTCCTAAGGTAGCTTATTGAATTTCTGCTTCTCTAATGGACTGTTTGGTCTACACTACATCTATACTTCCCCCAGGTTATAATATAATCAGGGCTGATAGAACTATCAAAAAGGTGGAGGTGTCATCATACTATACAAGACTGTCTTCATGGTAGACCTTGTGCATAAAAAAATCCCAACATTTAACAATGCAGAAACCCTATTCACCAAAATTCAAATCAATCAACAGAAGCAACTAAACCTTGTGGGTCTTTACATACCCCCAGGTGACAACATACTTACTCTTGAGTCTATACTAAACTGGACATTTTCAAACCTCCCACAGGAGACACTCCTCCTAGGGGACTTTAACATTGACTGGAAATCCATCCACAAAGCTATCACCTCTAATCACATCAACTTGTATTCCTATACTCAGCTTATCCAAACACCCACCTGCATTGACAAAAATACAAACAAGGAATCCATACTAGACTGGATCCTTACAAACAACCCATCTACTGCCTAATATTATGGTACAGTAACAACTGACCTTAGTGACCATTTACCCACATTCATATTAAGACCACACCTCAAATCCAGTAAAACAACCACCTTACGTGAAATCCGTAATTCAAAAAATGTCATACCTGAGCATTTTATTAATGCACTAAGGTAGTGAAACTGGGCTCCCTTAGCAACCTTCACACTAGACAAGACAGTGGACTACTTCAGTTCCACCTTTTTAAACATATTAAATCAGATGGCCCCCTATGGACAATTAAAAAAAAAACAACCCAGTCCCATGGCTCACTAAAAGCACCAGAATCCTTCTCAAACTTAGGGATAAAGCTTGGGATACCTGGTATCACAATAAGACCAATCACAACAGGCAGATTTCCTTAAACTACGTAATAAAGCAAAAAAAACAGATAAGGCAAGATAAGAAAAATCACTATACAGAGCTATAAGTAAACCACACCACTAATCCCCAAAAATTCTGGGCTGCTGTCAACCAAGTATTACAACCAGGCAAGCCCACTAGCCCTTCTCCCAATGTCAGAGGAGATAATATAGAGATAGCTACCCAATTTAACAACTACTTCACTTCTTCCATCCTTAACCTAACTAGCAACAGCCAGCCTTGCACTCTCCCACAACCAATCAGCAACCCAAACTCATACCCTCCATTCACTCTCAAACCAGTTCCTACCAACATAATATACCAGCACCTCACTAAACTAAAACCCACCACTTTGGCAATTGACAAACTCCCTGCAGAGTATCTCAAAATTGCCACTAGTGGTATAGCTTATCCCATCTTGATATTATCAACCGGTCTATCAACATACAATTCCAGCCCTTTGGAAAACCTCCTACATATTACCCATACACAAAGGTGGTCCCTCAACCAAACATATCAACTACTGCCCCATAGCAATCTTATCCCCCTATCAAAAATCCTTGAAAAATTTATCCATTCTCAGCTGATGATACATTTACTTAAAAATAGGGTCTCTTCACCAACACCCAACATGGCTTTCGCCCATTCCATAGCACCACCACAGCACTCATATCCTTCACCAACACTGTTAATCAATATAGGAACCAAGGAAATCTAGTGTCTGCCGCCTTCTTTGATCTGTCCAAAGCATTTGATACAGTATCCCACAGCAAACTACTTGCTATCTTAGCCAAACTCAACCTAAACAACCCCTCCTTGCTCTGGTATCAAGACTACCTATCCAACCACCAACAAGCAGTTAAGTGGCATAATTCCCTCTCCCCCTTCTCCCAGTAACAGTAGGTGTACCACAGGGATCCATACTGGGACCCCTATTATTTAATATCTTTACAAACACCATCCACATCGCCATCCAGCAAGATACAATAGTCCAATATGCAGATGATACTACACTGATCTGCTCAGCCCCCACACTCCAAAGACTAAAACCCAAGAGGCCTTCTCCAATATCAAAAACTGGTTAAAAAACTCACAAGTAATACTTAACCCCAAAAAGACTCAACTTATGATTTTCCACCTACCAAAACTACTGACTCTTCTGCTCTTTTCTCTATCAGTTCTACCAGTAGCACACAAATCTCCCCAGTATCACAAGCTAAACTTCTTGGTGTAATTCTTGACCAAAACCTAAAGTTTGACAAACATATAGTACAAAGCATATCCAAAGACAATAAAAAACTTGGAACACTATACCGCTGCAAAAACTATCTAATCAAAAACACCAAAATTACTATATACAGAACTTACCTTCTCTCTGCATTATTCTTATGCATTCCCCTGTATTAACAAACCTTAACAAGACAGACCTACACAAATTGTCCATGTGCTATAATAAAATAGCTAGATTTGCAACCAACTCTAATTTCCGCTCCCACCACTGTCACTCACTAAAACGATTAGGCTGGCTAGAACTCACCAACTTACTAAACTATAACCAACTCACCATGGCTCATTACTTTCTGTACCACCCAAACAAGATTCCTGATCTCTCAGGCTTACTCAACTTTCACAATTCTGCTCACCAAGTAAGATCCACAAACAAAGCCTTTCTTGAAATAGTTAAGTGTAGACACAGTGCTGGTGAATCCCTCTACTCCTACACAGTTGCTAAAATCTGGAATTCTCTTCCACCGTATATCAGATTGCAAAGCATCAGTCCCATCTTTAAAACCCGGTTAAAGGCCCACCTCAATATCATCTGGCAATGTACCTGTGCTGGCCATGGCTATCCCTACTACCACCATTCAGATCAATCTTCCTCTGGCACTACTCAAAGGTCAAACACAGAAAAAAACTACCATAACGAATTGTATTTTTAAATATATGTATATAACTGTATATAGTATTACTGCACCTTCTTACTCAAATATATTATATTTTCTGCTTTACTACTGTACACGCTATATATTATTCACTTCTGTAACTTCCCATCATACTATGCCATGATATACTATTGTTTACTCTGTTGTTTGTTTGCTCTGTTAATTTGTATTCATCTCTGACTTTTTTATTTTTATCATGTATGTGGAGCTTTTGTATTTTGTATTTTTTTTATTTTATAATTGTCACGTATGTGGAGCTTTTCTCCCCGGGTCTCTGCTGAAAACGGATACCTGATTGCCCAGTCACACCAACCCAGTAATCAAATATAAAATAAAATAAATAAATAATAAATTATGCATGTCTATCAAATCAGCAGCCAGTCTACAATTTCCAACATGTAAGTGATGCTCTGTGTGTCTTTATTAGGATTTTTCTTCTGAACATAAAATTATTACACATAAGAGACATTATTATTATTATTATCAGACAAGTGTGGTACATTTTTTACAATATCTCTGTGATAAATAACCTGGTTAGCTCAGTCGTTAGAATATCAGACTGTAATGACTGAGTGAGCTAACCAGGCTTAGTCATTAGAGTATGAGATTCTTAATCTCTGAGTCGTGGGTTTCAGCATCACATTGGGCAAGTATCTTTTTTAGGGAAGGGTGTGGTTGGTGTAATGGTTAAGGTTTCTGCCCTCTGGTTATCAGCAAGGTGTGTAATTGTCTGTCGACTGATAGCCTAGTATTTACCTTTGAAATGTTATTTCATGTTTTTTGCTGTTTGTCACTGTGCCATTAAGGGGGTTGGAAATGGCATAATGGTTAAGGTGTTTACCTTGCAGTTGCAAGGTGTATGGGTTAATTCTCACTCTTGGTAAGCATGCATAGGCTTAAAAAGGCCCCCTAAGGTCATTACCCTAGTGATTACCTATGAATCCATGAACCTATCATGTAGAAAAGACTTCTAGACCAGTCAGAAAAAAGATTTTGAAAGATTTAAGGACATCCATAATGTTCCCTGTACTAGTTCTGTCACACAATATTTTTTAGAATCAATTTTTTTCTGATCCATCTACTCTTAGATTTTTCTTTTGCATGTCTATCCTTCTGTGATTTACAATTGGATCTTACTTTAAAAGCATGTTATATTTCATGTTAAACACATTACAATAAAATGAAAATAAAGAATTATTGTTGAAATTAATATTTATTCATTGATTGATTGATTGGTTGTTTGGGAATATTTTGGGTGAAAACTGGTTTTAAACATGATATCATTAATAGGGAACAAAATTTGGTATACTGCAAGGGCATAAATCATTCCTTGTTTATCTATTAACTTTTAGTAAACCTTGAATGCATTTTGCCAAAGCCATTTTTTTGTATTCAGCGAATAATATTTCTTTATTTTAACATAGACTTACAAATCCAATGGTATTTTCCATAACTTTCAAAGATGCAACACTTCTCAATTTTATTCATATTTGGATGTTGTTTTGGCAACTGACAAGACGGACATTTTCAAACCATGAATATATGCACATGGAAGCCAGAATTATGAATGAGTTCAGGGCTGGTGTTAGCATTTTGAGGGCCCCCAGCAAATGTCAAGTTGGGGGCCCCCTAGGCACTTCCAGTATAAGTATCATCCTATCAATGCCATCCATCCTAAGCAATCTTTTATTTTGTGCTGCAAACTTTTAGGAGTAGTATCCACAGACAGACCTGTCGCTACAAGCTCTTACATTACAACAGGCCTATACCACACTGTCACTATGTTGACCTGTCTAACAAAGGGGCAGTTACAGTTACTGGCACTTAGTTGCAACAATGATACATTGCAACTACTCTATGTACAGGTCTGGACTTAAAGTGAAATGATGACTGGGCCTACATTTCAACACGCCCCCAACACACACACACCCCCTCCAGTTCTCTCCTCTGATCCCCCCCCCCCTTTGGGCTCCCCATACCACGCACATTACTTTTTTTTTCCTTTTCTCACATTTTGCTTTACCCTCAGCTTTTTCAAGAAGCCATAACTTTCTATATGCTCTGAAGTGCATTTTAAAGTTTTTTTTTCTTTCTATACAACCTTTTCATCCAGTAATGGCTTAAACGAAATGATGATTAAGGAAATAAATTCACTGTTGCTGTTCAGCTTTAGTTTTCCTTGCATCCTTTCAACACATCTTTCCTGAACAAGACAGCTCAGTCATAACCATTTAGAAAATAACTCAAATAAGCCAGGGCCCAAGAAGCCATAGGTTTACAGATGGTCTGGGATGCATTTTAGAGCATTTTCTCAACATTTTACTCCAATGGTTGCCTAAACAAAAATCATGAAAAAAAAAAGAATTTCAGCCTTATTTTTTTTTTTCTTTCAAGGAAGACATAAGTTGTGCCCAAGGCTTAATTTTCAAAGCTGACTAAATAGTAGCTTACAGTAAACTAACAAGCCAGTAGTTGTGAGTATACTTAAGTCTTATCAGGGAATACTGCCTACCTCCCTATCCCCCTACAAAAGACAGTCACTGCCTATGCAACCCTCTGGTGTTAGACTGGGATGAGAGCAGAGATTTAAATTGCCTTAGTCATATATTTCAAGTGACTGCTGATATACATATGCATAGCATGTTCTTCACCCCTAGCCCTCAAAGGCAGCCACATGTATATGTGCCTGGTACGTGATTGTGAGAATGATTTCAGTAATATATTTAAATTTGTTGCTCCTAGACAGTACACCTCTCTTACACAAGCTATAGTAACCTTCTTTGTACACCACTGAGGTCTGTGAGAAACACTGCCCTCAGCTCAAACACAAGCTATAATGACTTCATGTGTGCACCTCTAAGGTTTGACTGTGATGCAAATTAAGGATGTAATAACTACACAATCTCCCACCCCTCATAACCCGTAGCAGCTTTCTGTACACACACATTTGAGCAGGGCTGGTTTTAGAATGGGTGTCACTGTAAACAGAGGCTATTATCAGCTTTATCTTAAAAGGGTCATATCTCAGCACCATTCATGTTAAACAGCGTATTCAGAAAATTGATACATTTTTCTCCAACCAGAAACAGCTTTGGTGGGGGCCCACACAGAATCAAGTTTGATTAAGGGAGTCCCCATTATCCATTTAGGCAGTCTGGTGACTAGGGGCCACCAGACTCCAAGAATATCTAAGTGTCTCAATGTCCTGTGATATATATGTCTCACTTTCGAACTATAATTACTTGTTAGGTACATTTTTTACTGATACACAGAAGAATAATGTCTGTGTCCTGGCATTATTGGGTGCATGCACAGATAAAAATCAGTGATGTTTTTCACACACACACACACACACACACACACACACACACACACACACACACACACACACACACACACACACACACCACACACACACACACACACACACACACATGCATAAGCCACAGCAGATCTATATCACCGTATCGAAAAGTAAAATGTCGAACGCTCACAATAGTGAAAGTGCCGAAATGTCGAGGGTCCGTTTTTGATATTGCTGTACAGTTAAGATTGGGATATTTACCCTTTCCTCACTGTAGTGCGATCTCGGAGTTGGAATATATATTTAGCAGAGGGTGTGGGGGGGCACAGCCCCACACAATAATGAGTTTGACTTTCGGCATTTTTGCTCTTGTGTGCATTCGACATTTTGCGTCTTCGATACGGTGAAACAGACGCGGCACAGCAGTACTAGTTTTGTACTTATTTCAGCAAACAGCAATACATTGTGCAACACTGGTACTGCCACACCAGATCAGTGACTGCTGTTTAGCAGTCGTCAAACAGCAGAAGGGGTAAGATTTGTCTCATTGAGGAGTAATACATACCTGTCACTGTCCCTACTTTCACAGACCTTCCCTGATTTTGTTCATACTTTTGCTTTGTCCTTCGTAAAAAGTCTGATTTGCTAGTAAATCTTTCAGGATTACAAACATTCAGTCAATCCAGACATCTGAGTTTTATACTCATTGTCCAAAAATACATGTTGATGCAAAATATGTTATCCTAGTAACCTTTTAAGTGAATTAGAGTAATATTTAAACATATTTCTGATTCTGAGCCTTTATTATATAATTGTTGGGATTGCACTGAATTCTTAAGCAAATAAATTGAGAGTTATAGTATCTGGTGTTCCGGTATTATTTATAAAACTACCTGAAAGAGAAACAATCCCTGATGACCGGAAGCATCAGCTCTTCTTAAAATCCAAAGTTTGCACTGAGATCAGTCAATCTGGGCTGCCAATCTCTCTAGCGCTTACTTTGCTCATGTTCATTATCAGCTTCATCCTAACAGGGTCATATAACAGCCCTGTTCAGGTTAAAGAGCATAATTAGGAATTTAATACATTTTTTTCCTCGTTTTTTCCCCAGCCAGCAGCAGTTTTTGTGGGGTCCCCACACAGTCAAAGATGATTAAGGGGGTCCCCTGCAGCCATGGGTTTTACAGGGACCTAAAGCTGGCTATGTAGTTAGTTTTACTGGAGAAAATGTCCAACAGCAGGGCTTAACTAAGCTAGAGGCACTATGTTACTGGTAAAATATTGAATGGAATTCTGATGCCTGTTACTTGACAAAACACTGTTACTACAACTAGAAATATCTTTGAATTTTAAGGGAGATATAAATAAGAGTTATTACCCTTGTGGTTTATTAAGTATACAAGGCTGCTGTACTAGCTTTCATTGGTTTTACAGACATGTTACAAAATATCAGGATAAGATAACTTGCTGTGGTTGGGGGCCCCCAGCAAATGCAGGGTTCGCTGGTGCCTAAATCCAGCTATCAATGAGTTACTATGTATGCAATGCCACTAACCATGCCAAAAGTAAGAACTGTAAAATATTTCATCCACAGCTAGGTTCACTTCTACCAGCCAGATATCCTATTTTGGAAACATAGCTGAAAATGTTGATGGTCAGAACATCGAACCACATCTGCAAACTCCTGAAATGCGTCCTCTCAAAACATTGAATGCCGATGTTCTGAACCGCAAAATTTCACCCCCTTTTTGATCCATGTTAGAACTTGTTTGCAGGTGTGTCGCAGTTGGAAATGTCGACGTTTGATTTTTTTTTTGAGTTTCCAAAGATTCGGTGGTTTGGGTTTTGAGGAAACGTTTCAGTGATGTGCACATTTGTGTATGTGCTGTCGACATTTTAAAGGTAAACCAGCTGAAAGCACCTGATAGTAACAGCGAATTTGTACTATGTATCTTGACTGATACACAAGGAAAAGATAAAGCAGAAAAGGTTCAGCAACATAGTTATGCATGTTGTCAAATAGCATATACAGGAGAACTGTCTCCCCTTTAACCCATGTTTTGAACATTTTGATCAAGTAAAAAAGTCACTATTGGGAAGGCAACAGGGGGCCCTTACATATTGTGATAAAACTTGCATAATATTTACTTTCATATATTTATTAAGATTGTGTAGAAGACTCATGAATGCTTTAACCTGTCAATTATCCTTTGTTATAAAAAACGTAGGCGTGACTGGATTGGGTTTGCTGCTGCGCATCTGATGTGGTGTGCCTTTGAGATATAGCCTAACTGATACAATGCAAGCCAGATTTTTTAACTGTTTTGTGGATATTTGGAATAAATCTAACAGTTAACATACATAACAAACTAGATTGTTGTACTCATTGTGTCTGAGTAATACCACGCACCAGGATGTACAGTGTTCTAAAATACCAGCAGATCTCAAGAGTTGTGACAATATTCTGTGATACCACAGACTTGTTCATGTATCATTCTATTATTAAAACAAAATAATCAAACTTAAATAAAATAATATGAACTGCCAGTTCTTGCTTCACACTCAACTCAGAATTTCCCATGGATGTCAAGCCACGCATAGCTTGTATATACACAGAACAACAAACACTTGATCGCCACAGTGCTTTTCTTAAAGTAATTTAAGTATAAAATAAGCACTTATCTAAAATAAGCATTTTAAACATATGAGTCTTATTTGTTTGAAGGTACCAGAACCACAGTCAGAAAAATCATCCCCTGTTATTCTGAAGGCAAAGGAAGCTGAGGTCAAAAGGCGGGTGATCCAGGAAGAGCATGAAGCAGAGTACGGGCAAGCACAGGGTGTAATAAAAGAGAAGCTCCTGGAGGCCGAAGGCATGAACATCAAAGAGACAATGAAGGAACAAATTCGGCAATGGTTTATTGAATGTCAGTAAGTACCATGATTGTACAAGGACTACTTAATATCTTACACTACAACATAGCCGGCCTTAGGCATAGGCCAACTAGGCGACCACCTAGGGTGTCGCTCTAGTAGGAGTGCTTTTCCAGTATTTATTTGGTGTAGGCAGACCTGGATGGGGGCACTGGGTGGTGTGGTTGGGGGTGTCGTGGAGGTGTTTTGCCAAGGGCACCAGTTGACCTAATGCCGCTACTGCACTACAATTATGAAAAATGCCAAGGAATATTACCTCTTGTTTATTGATGAGAGATTCAACTTTTAACAAATGCAAAAAGCAAAAAAAGAGCATGTTTGCCCAAAAATAATACTTGGTCATCAGAAATATATCTTTTTAGAAAAACAAAGGATGCAGGATCCCCACTACATGGCTCAAGGCTCTGCTCAGTTATGGGTCTGCACAGGTGTGTAACAACGAGTCCTTTCTTTCACTCTCTTGCAGTCTGCTATTCCATGACAATACAGTCTACATACTACCTACAGATATTCCCAGTCCCAAGCCTTAGTGGCTGTCATTTGCCGTTCCATTGTTTTTTTACAGTGCGAGTACAATGAGTGTATGTACTCATTCAAGCTACATAATAGGAGTATATATATTTCCATACATGCTGTTTCCTAATCCCTCATAGCCAGCTTTCAAGATGGATGCCCTGAATGTGTTAATGATTATTATCACAAATGATAAAATGGAAGTATTATGCTAATCTGTTGTCAAGGGATCAATCACTAGCCAATCAAAAAAAACATTTTTTTTAAAACACCCTTTGTGATACATATATATCTATATCTATTTATTTACCTATCTATCTATCTACATATATATATATATATATATATATATATATATAAAATATATATATATATATATATATATATATATATATATATGTGTGTGTGTGTGTGTGTGTGTGTATATATATATATATATATATATATATATATATATATATATATATATATATATATATATATATATATATATACACACATATATCTATATGGGAACACTAAATAATCTCGAAAGTTTGAAATACTGAATTTCAACCTTTCAAGACCATATAGCCGAAACCCCAAACTACCGAAAAACCAGAAGCGCGAATTTCAAAATCCTGACTATCGGGAGTTTGAAATTTGCACTTCTGGTTTTGCTGTATGGTGGAAGGGCAGGTAAGTATTTCTGTTTAACTGTGTTGGTTAGAGGTTTAGTGTGTAAGTGTGTGTTGTGAGTGTGATATGTGTGTGTGTGTGAGGGGGATGTAGGCATGTGGTGGTGTATTCATGTGTTTGTCTGGGTAGTGTGACCTTGGAATTAGATTATTTAAGTAGGGGGGGTGCAGGGGGCTTGCCCCCCTGCTTGTCTGTAGGTTAGGTTTGTGTGTTTGTGTTTTGGGGGAAAGTGTGTGTATGTGTCTGTGTGTGGTGTATGTTGTGTGTAGTTTTCAGTAGTTTGAATTTTGCGGTTTTGTTTTTTCGATATTGTAGTGTTTTGGGTGTTTGGTCTCGGGATTTTGGGCGTCGATAGAATGAGTGTTCGGTATTTAGTAGTGGTTCCAGATATATATATATATATATATATATATATATATATATATATATATATATATATATATATATATATATATATATTTCTCTCTCTCTCTCTGTCTCTATATACATACATACATATATACATACATACATACATATATATATATATATATATATATATATATATATATATATATGTGTGTGTGTGTGTGTGTGTATATATATATATATATATATATATATATATATATATATATATATATATATATATATATATAGAGAGAGAGAGAGAGAGAGATATGTATATCTGCCAGCTTCCTGGTCCCCAAAGTACTGTAATCTTGCGCCGGTATATGAGGTCAGCTGAGTTTTTGATCACACATACCTAAAAAATAGCTAACTAAATAAATAAATAAATATTCATCCCAAGGACTGTATTATATATATAAAATCAACCTCACATCCAGACTAGTTCATAGGATCATATGATCGTAGGACGTTACTAAGCTAATGGTCCTAGGGCCCTTAGAAGCCTAATACAGTTCTACCCTTATTTCCACGATCAGCACCAATTGCCCCTGTCCAAGAGGGACACAGCTGGCAACCCACAGGGTGAATTTACAGTTACCAATCCAATCATCCCGACTGTGTTTGAAGAAGACCAATAAGGTGCTGTGTTTGACAAGAAGTGGAGTCTTTTCCCAAAGGTATGGTAACCTCTTGGAGACAAATTTGTCACTCCAGTAGGGTCTATTAATGTGACATACCAGGTTAAGGTCTTTAGAGCGACTAACCCGTGTACCATTTGATTTGCGGATATGCAGCATTTCCAATGAAGTAGGGTCAGAGATTGCCTTATATGTAAGTCGGAGATCACCTCTGAGTAGTCTGTATGAAACAGAATAAAATAACAGTGATTTCAGAAGATCCACAGATGTTGAAGACCTTGAATTTTCCTTGTGAGGAACCTCTGTGGTCTCTCTAATTGCTGCAGGTGCTTGGAAAGGTGCGTGTTGTACTCGATTATTGGCCTGATGAGGGAAGAGTACAGGGAGGTTATAACTTCTTTTTTTCCTGGAGGCAATGCCCTTACTTATGAGATGAGCAATATAGAATGCCCTTCTTACCACTATGGAGACATGGTGATCAAAAGTAAGGTTGCTGTCAACCTGTGTGCCCATGTTTCTCATCAATGAGTGGAACTTAGGGTGTTGTTATTGATGTGGTAGTTAGCAGGAACATCACTCTTACTGAAAGGGATGATAATACATTTTTTTTACATTGAGTTTAAGGGCTTGAATTTGGCACCAGTCATTTGTTTGTGTATGATCCTCGTATAGGATGTTGACATCATTTGGAGATTCATGACCACTCCCAGTTTGCAGTCATCAGCAAACTTTGTCAGCCACAGACTTTTAGTTTTTGCTTGTACTTCTGAGAAATAGATTCCAAACAATAGAGGTCCCAGGTCTGATCCCTGTGGAACACCACTAGTTACAGGTCTGCTGTTGGAGGTAGCTCCACCTATTTTGATGATATCTGTTCTATCAGTGAGCCAGTTAGCAACCCATTTAATGATATAAGGGTTGATACCTAGCTGGGTGAGTTTGTCAACGATACCTGAGTGGGGGCATAGAGTCAAAAGCCTTGGCTAAGTCTAGGTGGGCTGCATGTACAGATTCCTCCTCATCCAGGGCCTTGGTGACTGTCTCAAAGAAGTCCACCAGGTTTAACAGGCATAATCTCCCTTTGCCAAATCCAAACTGAGTAGGGTCAAGTGTTTGCAGATTACCTATATCTTTTTGATAAGGTTAATGATGATTCGCTCCATGGCCATGCAGATAACACTTAGTTCCCAGGGTCAGTTAAAGCAACATCTTTATGTGAGGGAATAAGAGTGGCCATTTTCCATTCAGCTGGTATGAAGCCGGTACTTAGACTATGATTGAAAAGAGTACCCAGTGGTGTTGCTAATTCTTGTTGGAACCCATGTAGGATGCAGCCTGGGATGTTATCAGGTCCTATAGATGCTCTGTTTTTGGCCTTAGAAAGGGCATTTATGACCTGTTCTTTAGAGATACAAGGTAAGGGAGAGGTGGTAAGGATGTCACGGGGTACGTGTGGCAGGTACAGGGGAGTGAAGTTTTCACAGAACCTGTCAGCCAACAGGTTAGCTATGTCCACAGGCTCAGTATATGTGGTATCATTAACTACCAGTTCAGCACAAATCTTGGCCTTTCCTTTTAGGTTACGGATGTAACTAAAAAAAGCATTATAGTTGTCCTTAGCTGAGGAAGATAATTTGGATTCATAATTTACTTCAGAGGACTTCACAAGAAGTCTTATTTGCTTGTTTAAGCTGATAAGGGAGATTTCCCAGTTTAGGGCTCATTCCCTCTTACTCTTAGACAGCAATTTCTTATTATTATTGTAAAGTCTGTTAATTGCAGTTGTCCACCAGGCAGGTTTGCTCTTTCTTGAGGAGCTTGTTTTGGTCCTATCAGGTACAGCCAAGTCAATGCAGTTATATAGGTGTTTGTATAAAGCATTGGTGAAGAACTCAGCATAGCTGCCAGTTCTGTCTGAGGTGGGAGGTGCAGTGAAGTATTTATACTATCCCATAAGTGGTTATAATCTGCTCTGGAGAAGTTTTTTAGTTTAGTTCCTGCTGGGGGGGTCAGGTATGATAGTAATGAGACTGATTTGTGGTCAGATCTCATTAGGGAAGACCTCACAGTGGGGGTGCTACAGTGGTTCCCCATATTGATAAGCACCAGATCCAAGATGTTGGCACCCCTTGTGGGGGTGTCAACCAGCTGGTCCAGAGCACTGGTGTTATCAAAGTCGAGGAACCCTTGGGCAAGTGAGTTTGAGCACTAGAAATTTACCCAGTCAATGGATGGGTAGTTAAAGTCAGTTAAAACCATGGTGTTCAGATGTATCTTGATAGACTCAAGTAGACCCAAATAGGCAGATTGGTTGTCCTGATTCATAGAAGAGGTCCTGTAGCTGGCAATGACATGAATAGGTGTCCTACCAACAGGTAATTGCACCTGAAGGATCTCCAGGTAATCATACTGTTTAACCAATCTGGAGGCGCATTTATCCTTAATGAATGTCAACACTTCCTTTAGTTTTCACACCTTCAGTTTGTGGTCTGAATATGTATAAGGAGGTGTAACCCGGTATGGTTGGAGTGCTCTCCACAGCTTTGATCCAGGTCTCCATGACTGCACAAATGTCTGCATCTTCCAAGGTGAGGACTGCTTCCAGTGACTGCAGTTTCATATTAAGAGTCCTAGCGTTTAGCAGCATAACCTTGAGGTTGTTTTTAGATGGAGTTTTTACGTCAGAAATGTTGTCTTTGAGACACTTCCTAAAGAGCTACTATGGGGTGGCAAGAACCATAGCCAGTAGCTGAAATCCCAGAAGTGAAAGATGAAGACCATCTCTGGTAAAGCATCGAGGTTTGTTGATCATGTCATCCCAGGCTGACAGATACTAGATCCCCTTAGAATGACAACAGAAACCAATTATTGAATTAAATAATTTTCTGATTGTATTAAGGCATCATCCTAGGTGAAGTTAAAATGCTGCTTAAGGCTAGGGACATATGTGCCTGAGATAAATAGCCCGAGAGATCAGTCATGTCTCTCTTCATATAGTCCAGAGAGGTACATCTCAAATCTTTCACACCAACATGAACTGTGATGGAGTCATGACAGTACTTGTTGTTGAGAGACTTGAGTGCATGTGTTATATGGTGGGTACTGGCACCTGACATACAGCCAACCATGACCTTTTACTTATCCAGCCTGATTAGAGGGACATCTGTGTGTCTCATGATGGAATCACTTATGACTAATATGTTTGGTTTTGTGTTTTGCCTTAAGGACTTGACAGGTGAGTCACTGGTGCATGAGTTGTTATGTGTATTGTGTTCTGCAAAGGAAGTATTATGTGTAGCGTGCTTGTGTTTATGTTTGGGAGGTCTCTGGTGTTTAGGTATGTTTCTGGTGAGGACCTCCACATATGTCGGTATGTGTGTTGTGGTTTTGGGTGGAGTTGGAGATGAGGTGTGCATGCTGACAACCCACTCATTGTCATATGTACTGACTGGTGTGTGAGAGACATGGATTCAAGGTTCTTAATATAATTGCATCTCTCACATGTTGAGTGTGCGTGAACTAGGAGTAGATGGTTGTTTGTGTACATGAGGCAGTTGCTACACTGGCTCAGGATGCCCATGTCAACCAAGCTGGCTGGAGAAATGTGGGAAATTATCCATCCATAGTGTCAGGTAAATTTATATGGTCAGGAAAAGCGGTCACACTTAGGAATGGCTAGGGGCTGAGAGGTGTGTTGGTACCACTGAAGCTAGGTTTAGTGTTCCACCTGACAGGAGAGCAGGGCTGCTAAAAGCCTCTGGAGACCTACAAGCAAAGTGCTAAGGGAAAATTTCACAAGCAAAATGTTTGCATCTATAACCACCAATGGTAACCACAGCTGTGCAGCAGTGCACGATTGTGCGCTATATGCAAACAAATACAAATGTGGGGCTTAAATAAACCTATCTATGTCAAACAGAGCTCCTCATTAACACTCTTCAAGAAAAATCTTGATGATTGGATGGGAAATGTCTCGAACAGAGCTTCTCATTAGCACTCTTCAAGAAAAATCTTGATGATTGGATGGGAAATTGGAAATTCACCCCGGGGATCACTTCTGTGGCTCTGCTCGACAGGGGCATAGGAAAATAATTTTCTTGGGTGGCGAAAGCCAGGGTACATTTTTTGGCTAGGCTTGTATGGGCCCTAGGGCTGATAGCCTAGTACCTACCTAAGAAATAACCCTTTTGACTTAAACTAAGAAGGATGTGCTCTCTGAGCTCTAGTCCAATCACCCTCGATTAGATGGGACCCAGACAGTACTCTCCTCCCACAAGGGTGTAGAAGGGCCTTCACTAATAAAGATGACTTGAATTCAATGCTCAGAAGTTATAAAACAGACCCAGAAACAGGAAACCTGAAACAGGGCTATGCTACATTTGAACTAGTACAGTTTACAGTAAAATGTGACAAAAAGAGTTCAGACAATTAAAACAGACAGTAGAACGCAAATACAAATTAAAAGTCAATATAAGAGCAAAAACAGGCACTTATAGTTAGTTGGGAGCAACCAATGCCTCAGATACTTCAGTATCTCAGTGAAGAGCAGGTTTTAGTGCTCAAGTGATACCAAACAGTCTAGATTCACACAGTCTGAATCTGGCCTTTGCTATATAATGTAGAAGTACTAGAAATTAAAAGTGCATAAAATCAGAGTCACAACAGCAAAAAACAGTTTAAATAAAGCAGCAATTCACCAGCATTTCCCAGCTTAGAAGGATGTAGGCCACACTCTCCTGCCACAAGAGTCTAGATCACAAACCTAATGTAAAACAACTGTTTTTCCTATGTTAATAGGTTCATAGGTGTTTACTAGGCTAACAACCACAAGGGCCTTTTTAAGCCTAGCCATGCATTCCAAATTGCTGACAAGTTCTGATACACTTGATAAGTGTAAGCAGCGGTTTGGGAGAGGAACCATTTATAGGTTAGCTTTGTCCATTAGAGACATAGGTGCCAAACTAGGGATGAATTTCCAGTTTCCCATCCAGTTGTCCAAGTTGGACTTGAATTGAGTTCAGGAGGAGCTCTGCTTTACATGGATGGGGAGCCTGTTCCATAGATGTGGTAGTCTCTGGGATACATACCTATCTCTCCAGCAGGACTTATTTATATTACAGGCAAGGTACAAGTCTTTAGAATGGGTAATTCTGGTGTTTTTTACTTTGTGGATATGCAGGAGATCCATCAGAGTGAGATCTGACAATGCCCTGTATACCAGGCATAGATCTCCCCTCAAAAGCCTGTAGGAGACAGACTACAGGGATAGGGCCTTGAGGCAGTCTGCATAGGACATTTTGCTTATGCCCTGTTTTCTTTTAGCGAGGGACCTCTTTGGACATTCCAGTTGCTGGATATGCCTGGTTAGGTACATACCAAAGGGTGCATTGTACTCAGTGATAGGTCTGACGAATGCCAAATACAGTGGAACAATGACTTCTTTGGACTTAGATGCCATACTTTTGTTTATAGGTTGTGCAACATAGAATGATTTCCTCACCACTGTAGACACACAATGGTCAAAGGCTAGATTACTATCTATGTGTGTCCCTAAGTCCCTGACTATTGGGTCAATTCTAACTGGTGTGTTGTCAATATGATAGTTACTAGGGATGGATGACTTCCTAAAGGATACTATTATGCATTTCTTGGCATTTAGTTTTAGTCCATGGCTCTGACACCAGTTGTTTGTGTCAGCCCTCCTGGAGAACATTTATGTCAGTGAGAGTCAATGACAGCTCCTAATTTGCAATCATCTGCAAATTTAGTAAGCCAGAGACAACTGACATTAGCCTTGACTTCTGAGAATTAAATGTCAAAAAGGAGCGGTCCAAGGACTGATCCCTGAGTGCCTCCACTTGTGGCTAGCCTCTTTGTAGAAGTGAACTTCCCAATTCTAACTTCCTGGGTCCTGTCTGTGAGCCATTTGGCTATCCACAGGTTGACATATGGGTTTGTACTTAACCTCTTGAGTTTGTCAGCAATGCCCTAGTGGAGTATTGTGTCAAATGCCTCGGCCAGGTCAAGATAGGCAGTGTGAACAATCTTGCCCACATCCATTGCTTCGGTGACCTTCTCAAAGAAGTCCACCTGGTTGAATAGGCATGATCTGCCCTTGACAAATCCAAACTGGATTGGGCCCAGTGTCTGGAGGTTTACTATATTTCGATTGATCATCTCCCTGATAATTATTTCCATGGCTTCACATATAAGACTAGTGAGACTTATGGGTCTGTTGTTTCCAGGATCTGTAGATGGCCCACCTTTGTGCAGAGGGATGACTGTTGCCTTTCTCCATTCATGAGGCAAAAAACCTGTTTGGAGGCTACAGTTAAATAGTAATTCCAGAGGCCATGACAGATCATGCCTTCAACCAGCAATTTCCAGCTTAGAAGGGTGCAGGCTATCCTCTACGGCCACAAGAGTTTAGACCACAAATCTTTCTAATGTAATGTAACTGGTTTAGAAACCAAGTGCTTAAACCAGAATAAAGACACTTAGAAAAACAGGCACAGTAAGCCTTCTCCAGCAATTCCCAGTGTAGAAGGGTGTAGGCTTTGAAAAAGGAGATAAGACATTTTTTGCATTAAGGTTTTGTTTGTGAGTTTGGCACAGACAAGTCATTTGTCTGTGTCAGCTCTTTCTGTAATATGTTAACATCGTTGGGGAATTCTATGATCGCACACAGTTTACAGCCATCTGCAAACTTGGTAAGCCACAGGTGATCTACCTTCACCTGTACTTCAGAGAAATAGATTTTAAACAGTAGAGGGCCCAGCACAGATCCTTGTGGCACCCCAGTAATAAGTGGTCTACTGGTGGAGGTGGACTCTCCAACTTTGACAGTGGGAATTCTGTTGGTGACCCAGTTTGCTACCAATCTAGTAATGTATGAGTTAATTCCCAGTTAGGGAGAGTTTCTCTATGATACCTGAATGGGGGATTGTGTCAAAGCTAAATCAAGATAGGTGGTATATACTGTTTTCCCCAGGACTTCGGTGACATTCTCAAAGAAGTGTACTAGCTTTAATAAGCAAGCTCTTCCCTTGACAAAACCATACTGGGTTGGGTTAAGGGTTACAAGATCACCAATGTCCTTGTGGATAAGGTCCATAATGATTCTTTCCATGACCTTGCAGATAAGGCTGGTTAGGCTTATGGATCGATAGTTCCCAGAGTCAGTTGATGGACCCCCTTTGTGCAAGGGGATTACTGTTGCTGTTCTCCATTCTGCTGGGACAAAGACAGTTTTCAGGCTATGGTTAAAGAGAGTGCTGAGTGGTTCTGCTAAGTCTTGTTTTAGATTGTTTAGTAAGCAGCCTAGGATGTTATCGGGTCCCACAAAGGTCATGTTTTTGAACTTGGAGAGTGCTTGTATGACCTGTTCTTTGGAGATTATTGGTAGAGGACTGGTGTCAGGAATGCTTTGGGGTGTGTCTGTTGGAGATGGGAGAGTGAAGTTATTGCCAAAGCTATTGGCTAGTAGATTGGCAATTTTCTCAGGTTCAGTCTGAGTGGTACCATCCACTATAAGTTTGGCACACAGCTAGGCAATCCTTTTTGGGTGTCAAACTTAGCAAAAGAATGCCTTATGATTGTCTTTAGATAGGGATGCTAATTTAGACTCACAGCTAGCCTTAGAGGACTTAACAAGATATCTGATTTGCTTGTTCAAGCTGTGGAGGATATTCTTCCTCTGCTGAGTAAGTTCCCTCCTGTTCTTAGATATCTGCTTCTTTCTTTTGTTGTATAGCTTATTTATAGTTAAAGTCCACCAGGGTGGCTTGTTTATTTTGGGAAAACCTGTTTTGTTCCTGTTGAGTACAGCTGAGTCAATACATTTGTTTAAGTGACTGTATAGGGCATTTGTGTATTCCTCTGCATAGGAGTCATTGTTGGTTATGTTAGCAGGGGAATTAAGACTTTTTATTCTATTGCTTAGTACCCAGTAGTTCGCTTTGGATAAAATTTTCAGTTTCTTTTCTCCTGTGGGGCTGTCAGGTTTGATCTTTACTTCAAATGAGACAGATTTATGGTCTGATGTTACCATTGAGGACAATGCACATGGGGTAGTGCAGTGACTCCCCATGTTGGTGAGCACTAGGTCCAGAACATTTAAGTCCCTTGTGGGGGTACAGACTGACTGTTATAGGGAATTTGATGTAACAAAGTCCAGGAACATCATAGCAATCGTGTTTGTGATCATGTAAGTCACCCAGTTGATGGAAGTGTAGTTGACCAACATGTTTGGCTGTATACTGAGTGACTCTAGCAACTCCACGTAGGTGGTGCACTTCTCCTGGTTCATGGTAGGGGACCTGTAGCCAGTGATGATGTGGAGTGGTATTTTACCTATAATTGAATCTGGAGTAGCTCAAGAGAGTTGTACTGTTTCACCAGTCTCGAGATGTATTTGGATTTAATGAAGATGGCTACACCTCCACCTCTGTATATGGCTGGGTGCTCTCAGCGGCCTTGAACCAAATCTCAGTGACTGCACAAATGTTAGCATCTTCCAAGAGGAGGAGTGCTTCCAGGGAGTGAAGTTTACTGTTTAAGCTGCTAGCATAAAGCAGCATGACCTTGAGTTGTGCAAGCCCAGTGATTCCTAAACTTTGTTAATACCAACATCCTGGAACAGTTGGTCCATTCTCCTACCAGGGATACAAATATCCTTGACCGTATACTCATAAACATGGGGGACTGATGCTCCTCACCCAATGTAATGTCTTCATTCATCAGATCTGACAATAAGGCAGGATTGCTTGAAATAAAAATTAATACCTAGGATCCAGTGAAACCAAAAACTTTTAGGAACTATTCCAAGGCTAACTTCTGTCTACAAAGCAACACCTTGGCTAAATTCCAAGTACCTCCAAACCCAGTAAACACAATAGCACATGCTGAGCTATTTACAAAATCTCTGTACAGCCACACTGATATCTATATAGAATGAGCTGTGCCCACTCATATTAAGAATAAGGAAAGTTCAAAAGACAAGGCACCCTGGTGATTTCACAATATCCTTCAGTTATACAACAAAAGAAAAATCTTGGCCAAGAGTAGGAGGAACAAAGCCATACATAATAAATCTCCTTGACCAATGTAAACAGGCAGCTAAGAGGGTTAATTAATACTTCAAAGGCTAAATTTGAAGAAAAAATAGCTTCTCAGGCAAAGAAGGACCACAAATCTTTCTACAGTTCTGTCTGTAACTTCATGGGAACTCTACAACAAAAGCGCAGAACTTATTGTAAATGCCATCAGCCACACTGAACCACAGGCCATTGACAGCCCTTTGGTGGAAAGGTTCAGCTCAAAATTTCTCCTCCCACTCCCCTCCGAAAGTACAAAGGAAATACTGTATATCATTACTAAGGAACAGGTCATCTATGCACTTTCCAAGGCCAAAACACTGCATCGATGGGCCATAAAACATTACTTCTCTGGTCCACTTGAATCACATTTCAACTGGAGCCTTAACTCAGGTTTTGTGCCCAAGGAATGGAAGATGGCTACAGTCATTCCCCTGCACAAAGGAAGTGGAAGATGGCTACAGGCCCATATGTCTTACTAGTCTCATATGACTGATACCTTTCAACAATGAGTCCCTTTGATGCTCTTTAAGCTCTCTGTGAACCATGGCTTTTGCTATACCAGACAATGTTATGAGTAAATGTCAGGAAAATACTACTAGGATAGCTGAACTTTATTTGGGGTTAATCAGAGTCTCTTTAATTGATGCCAGGTGTGTACCCAAGAAGACTGAATACTGTAATTAAATCAAAATGTGCTTCAACAAATTATTAGTTTAAGTGTGTGCACACTTATGCAAGCAGCTTATTATATGTTTTCTAATTTTTATATTTTTCCCCCTAACAGATTTGTTTGTTTTTCAATTGAATTGTACAGGTTATAGGTCGCATTAAAGGTGGGAAAAGTTTTGAAATGATTTATTGTGATCTCATTTTTTTTATATCACAAAAAGCTGGCATTTTAACAGGGGTGTGTAAACTTTTTATATCCACTGTATATACCCAGATCCTTAAATGAGTCTACAGTTTCAATTACTGTGTGCTGTATTAAATATTCATCTTACAATTTATGTCTCCCAAATCTCATATACTTATTTTTTGATGTATTTATCAACATGTTATTCTTCTGTGGCCAAATGTTCAATTTAGTCAAGATGTTTTGTAGATATGCCTTATCTGTAACACATGTAATCAGTTTACCCAATTTCAAATTGTATGCATATAGACTGCAGAACACCTCATATGAAAAAGTTAGGTCTGAAATATACAATCTAAACAAGTAAGGGGCTAGGACAGAGCCCTGTGGGAAACCCTGATTGCAAACAAGAGTTTCACCTGTCCAGTTGCTGTATGATACTTGCCATGTCCTATCTGTAAGCCATGCAGCTATCCATCTTATCAGGAGTACATCTATACCTAGTTGTACTAATTTATTGATCAGCATTTTGTGTATGACCCTGTCAAATGCTGAAGTTAAATCTATATAAATTACATCACGGCACAATTTTTCATTCATAGCTGTTATTATATTTTTATAGAACATCATGTTACAGGTGGTAATAGATCTGTTTTCAACATATGCATGCTGATATATGGTTTCAAGTCCCAAACTATCCAGTTCTGACAGTAACTTATCCAATATTACCTTCTCCATTATTTTTCCACAACATGAAAGTAGACTTAAGGGTTTATATGACTCCGGGTTTGTCCTACTCCCTTACCCTGGAAGACAGGTTTAATAAGCACGTTTCCAATCTTGAAGACTCTCGCCATATTTATATGAACTTGTGAATAATAGCCATAACAGTACTGTAAGTTCTTACTGAAGTCTTCTCAGGTCCTTGTCATTAATTCCATCTCCTCCCAGTGCTTTATTTGGATCCAGTTTGCATAGTTCTTTTTCATTATAATCTAATTTGATTCCAGTATCTGGAGTTACCTGGATGTCACTAGGACAACTTATCATCCTCTTTGTGGAGCCAAACTGTGTCGCATAAGATTTTGTAAATATATCTATAATCTGTTGTGTCTGAAAATAAATTTTAGAATCTCCACACAATTTATCTGTTTGTGTGTCTTTACTCCTTCCATAATTTATGTATCTATAAAAAGGTTTCCTATTATGCTCAATATCTTTATATAAATTTTCTTCAAAATTTTCTTGATCTTGTTTCACACTGTGCTTAATCTGTTTGTCCAGCTTGTTTATTTCAGTTTTCCAAGTTGTAGTTCGACCTCTCTTCCATTTCTTATATTGTTTGTCTCTCACCTTAATCAAATATATTTTCTTATGCAAATATATCCCCCTGAAGTTGTATGCCTAGATCCTGATGTTAAACATTTTTTTTGATTTTTTGCACTCAAACAATTTCTCTTTCAAAACTTCCCACATTCTATCTTCAAATTTCCCACTGAACACCTCACTCCAGTTAGTTTTACATAGTGACTGTTTTGTTTCCATATAATCTGTAATTAACCTTCTGTGCATTGGCTTACATTTCAGTTTGGCAGAGTTATCTAGCAACAAATTAACCTTAATAACCCCAGGATCACTGCACACCAATGGTGGTAAAACTTGACATGAAGTTACAGTAATTTATTTGAAAACACAATGTCTAGTAGGTTCCGTCCCCTGGTAGTTTTTTTACAATCTGAAGCAATTGTTGTTCCTGAATATATTCTGTGAATAATATCCTTACTAAAGTTGTTGAATCAATATTATTCCAGTCTGTTTCTGGTAAATTTAAGTCCACAGCTAATATTATTCTTCCCTCCTGTGTTTCATGTAAGAAATGTATGAATTCCTCTAGGTCATCTGCACTTGACTTTGGTGGTCTATACAGTGCAACAATTGTTATATGTTCCAAGGTTGCCTTTACTGTCACAGTTACATAGTCTATAGTATTGGTGTTATCATTGAACATGTAACAATCACAAGTCTCATAGCTATCTTTAATCCCAATCATAACACCTCCACCTGATTTTTTGTTAGAATGTTTGTTACAGTAAAAACATTTATACCCTGACAGAACTGGTTTCAAGTCATTGTTCTTTAACCATGTTTTGCTACTGCGGTGGAGGTGCTGTGGTAGCGTCGCCTCACAGTAAGACATTGCCCTGTTTGATTCTCAGCTAGAGCATCTTCTGTGTGGAGACATGCGTGAATGGGCGTACCTTCATTGAAGGTTGTGCATCAAGGCCGGCAACTCGGCACGTAAAAATCTACTGCCAATCATTAGCAGACCGGCGTTCCGCTATGGCAACCCCTAACTGGGAAAAGCTGAAAGACACAACAAGTTCTTTAACCATGTTTCATATGGTTTAACAACATCAATCTTGCGGGAACATAGCAAATTTTCCAATAAAAACTTTATTATTAATGCTCCTAGCAAACAACCATCAGAGATGCATCAAATTTGGTTATCTGTGAATTGTTAAAATTTTGACCTGGCAAAAATCCTGCCTAGTGTATGTCAAATACTGCAAAATATCTGCTGCAAAAATTCTCTTCCCTGATCTTGACAAAATGCACACCATCCTGTCTGAACATGTGTTCCCAAAGCTAGGCTTGTATGCTCTACACATTTCCATTTTTTAAAACGGGACATTTTTTCCATGTAGGTATTTAACCCAAATATCTTTTCATTCACAGTGACCTGATTATCCTTTCTGCAGGTGATTTGTGAAAAATATGTCATAACACCAGCACAAGCTATACTATCTAAGAAGGCTGTCAGTTCACTAGTAAGGGTTAGAGAATCCTTGCGGGTGACATCATTTGTACCAACACGAATAAAAACAGATCCATACTTTCTTACATTAAGATGTTCCAAGGCTTATCTCACATCTTCTATTTTCACTCCTGGCAAGCATAACACTATTCGATGTTCATTATCATCTCTGCAAATATAAGTATCAGTTCCTCTAATAACTGAATCTCCAATTGCAAGAATGTCTTTGCTGGGCAGCTCTGAAGAATCTTCACCTATTAATACAGCAATATCAGTAATACCTGCTCCATCAATTGTTACGAAGGATAGATCTCTGTCACTATTAGTCTTATTAATCCCACTGTTTCCATTGTGTATTAAATTCTCATTCATACATACATATGCATACAAATGAAATGAGTTGTTAAGGTTATTAAACCAATGCTATATCCTCAGGATAATAAAAGAGAATTCAGTAGGTCAGGAATAGTGGTAGAGATAAATGTGCCATTTTACAAACCACTACAGCAGATGCAGCAGTGTATGAGGTAGTTGTGCTTTAGAAATTGTATTCTTTATTTTTACTCGAGATTAACAATATAATTGCAAGACATAAGGAAGCAACATTTCCTCTAATTTTTCTTACTTTCAGTGCTTTTGCAATATAGTTAGCAAACCAAGATGCATGAATAAGACTCCATTTTCCTCTAACTATAATTAAAGTTGTGCAATGTGTGCATGATAAAGTAAAATTAGTGAAAATAAGGGTGTGCATGGCTGATTCCTTAAAGCATTGCACTGGGCTATTATCTTTAAAAGATTTTTTAATAAAGATATAGGATACTGTTCAAACTTGTGCCATAAAATGGCTCCCTGAGAATTTTGTAAATCGTTTGTGATCAGCACACCTTAAGAGCTATTACAAAGGGCTGAAACCTCTCAAATGCTAACACTATTTTGCAGAGGGTGCAATCTTTCCTGCACACCACCACTACTCAATAAATACCAACCCCAAGGTTGCATTAGTACAGGGAAATGGGAAATCCCTGATACACTGACAATTCATCATTTTAGTGAAAAGCTGGTGTGGTGCACTAACGAGTGTCAATCCTTAGTGTTCCATAGACAAGCCTGGCTACCCCGTAAAAATATATAACAAAGCATACCTGTTATATATATATATATATATATATATATATATATATATATATATATAAAACAAAGCTTCATATGATAATAACAACTATCTAAGAAATGGTAAGAAAATAATAATTCTGAAATGGAATGTTGTACCTGATTGTTGCTAATGAAAGTGCCTAGCAATAACAGGTTAATGCTTAGCTATGCTAAGGATGAAAAACTCCATTCTTCCTGAGACACTTGATAATGATGATGTCAATGATATAAAATAGGTTGCTGCTGAAGGAATACTTTGAATTTGTTATAATATGACAAATCAGCCTTTAATATAAAACCTGCACTCTTTTTTTATGAGAAGTCATTTAAATTGGCACTGAATGAACTTCTGCAGCTACCTGTATGGCTTCTTAATGCATGTACATCTGAACTTGTCCCATGGCTAGCTAAGGTTTATGAATCAGTTATTACAAACTAGGTAGAAGACAGCTATTATTAGTACCTTTTTAATATGGGAACCAAAGCTCGATCCATACATTATAGACCCATGAGCCTTCTGAACTTGTTACTGCTGCCTTTGGCTTTTTTAAACCCATTGGACCTCAAACTCTATTACTTCTCCAGAGACACTGACATGTTAAGTTTGCTAGGGCTGTCAGACTTCTTAATGCTGCTAAAACTGTTTTTGGGTCTTTGGCACACCTTACTATGGATATGCCATTTTGATTACTTCTGCTCACGCCCTTGAGTCTTTTAGTTCTGCTGAGAGCTCCAGGGTGTTAATCCTAGCAGGTTCCTCAAAACTCTAAATTCTGATCCAGACAATTAATCCAGTTGGGGGCCCTACATGGTTGATTGTTACACACTGGGTGTATAAATAAGGTACAAGGCAAGAAAGCAGTTTTTGAGTTGCTGCTGTTTGATAAGAGCAGTCCTTAACTCTGATGTTTAGGAGGCTACCCCAGATGCCAAAAGCTCTGAATTGCATACTAAAATATAAAAGATGTTTGGACTCTGTAAAAATGTGAATGCATTAGGGTCATTAGACAATGCTGCTTACATGATGGTCAGGTAGTAGGTATCATGTGTCTTGAAGCTGTGATCCTGAGCAGGACTTTTAAAGAATGATTTTAATGTCAGCTGAAGATTGAAAATTGATTTCCTGCATTGTAGCTCTGCATTCCCTGCAGTATAAATGACCTTGCAGCACTTTAAAAGGTTAATATTATTTCTAGTTCTTTTTGTGTAGAGTTGAAGCATTGGCTATGGACAAGGCTTTTTTGCTTTTGTTTGAGTATTGGTCCAGGTACCCACTGGCTCTAGCATGGAAGAGAGGAGGAATGACAAGACTTAAGCCTTTGTCTCGTTCTTTGGGGGAATGGAAGGTTGTGTGCCTTTGACAAGCTGTCTGTGATATAATCCACAATGAAGACTAGAGATCACATGGAGGTGTTTTTCTACAAAGGATCAAGGCTATTTGATCATATCACATGGGGGCATGGTATATATATTGCAAAGGCCTATTGCATGCTAATCCATTGGACACTATGAACATGACAGGTGGAAGAGTCAGGTTTTAAAGAGAAAAAGACTTAGCATCCTTCCAAATGATGGCACTGCTCCAGGTACCCACACTCCCTGCACGCATGAAATGAATGAGCTATGGGGATCTCACCTACCAGGAAAGAATGGATTAAAAGAGAGGGCCATGAGGGTAAGCCTGATGATCAGAGGCAAAATGGAGCAAAACACATGTTTATTATTATGTTTAGAACTGTTACATCCCAAGGTAGTCTGACTGAGGCTTCCATGCAGATGTAATTTCATTTTACTTATTGCTTATGACTCTGTGATGTGATTATTCTTGAGTGAAGTGTGTATTATGGTTAGAAAAACATCTACTATGATTCTGCCTCTCTTACTAAGTTACAGTAACAGTGCAGAGATACTCTTATCAGGGACAGTCAAAAAAGTAAGATATCATATTGTCTTTTCCTACGGCTTCATTCATTTTTTTGTTAGTGACCATCTCTTATACCACATTTTAAGGACCATTTGAATGTATTGGTTATCATCTCTTACCTTCCTCTCATCTAGTTCTTGTCCTTTGTTTTCTAGAATTCCTTTTTCCTTATCTAGGCTACCTCATCACAGTGATGGTCCTTCCTTAATATAATTTTTGCTCTCTCTTCACCTTTTGTATCTAGGCATTATTACACATACTCCATAAATGGTTATATTTATGTTTTTAAATATTTCATTTTAAGCTTACATTTTTATACTTTCCTATTTGACTTTACTGAAAAAAATAGTATTTTTTTCCACTGTTTTATTTTGTTTACCATTAATCTGTCCATTCATCCACCCATCCATCCTTCCATCCACAATACTTTTTTTCCCATTTTTGTACAAGGTGTTGGGATGTCACTTCAACAGTGACAATCATCTAGAGCCAGTGCCCACACCTTTAGTTGGTTAGCCCTGTGACTATTTTTCTGCCATACCACACACACGCGCGCACACACACACACACACACACACACACACACACACACACACACACACACACACACACACACACACACACTCACATCTCTAGTGAATTTTGGAGTATACAATACACCTATTGCATGCCTTTGAGATATGGGAGGAAAACGGAGTACCTAAAAAAAAAAACATGAAAACACAGGGATGACATGCAGTCTTCACAGAGAAGGCACCCCAGCCAAGAACTGAACCAGCAAACCTCATGTGAGGCAACACTTCTACCCACTGCAGTTAATATTACCTAATAAAATTATGTATATCTTGCTTCCATCAAATATTGCTGTGATTAACAAGCATTGTGTCTTTATTTATTATACTAGATTATTTTTAATTAACTCAGTTAACAAATGAATACATTAAACTAAATGAATCCTTTGGAGCTTTGCATTTTGTGATATGATAATAGATTATTTAGTCCACCCATTTCAATCACAGGACTGCTTAGCGATCGACAGCAACTGCTTGGCACCTTTACAACTATTTTTGACTCAAAAGCCCCTCCCCTAGCTCTCAGAATGCACCACACTTCCTTGTCTCACCAGATCTAATATTCAGCTTTAGATACAGTATTGCCAGGCACTCCCAGAATCATTTACAAGTCTTGGTGCATTTTAGCAGGTTTAATTATTTATTCATTGGATATAAAAAGTGTACACACCACTGTTAAAATGCCAGGTTTTGTGATATTAAAAAATGAGACCACAATAAATCACTTCAAACTTTCCCACCTTGTCAATTCAATTGAAAAACAAACAAATCTGTTAGGGAAAAATATATATAACAAAAATGTACAATAAGCTGGTTGCGTAAGTGTGCACACCCTTAAACTAATACTTTGTTGAAAGATCTTTTGATTTAATTACAACTTGACCCCTTCAAAAAAATAAAAGAAAGTTTAAGGAAAAAAGGGCGATGTTTGAAATTTGCTCTTTTTTGTCTTTTTTGGACATTTTTCAGCATGTCAGCACTTGGCATTTCAAGTGCCAAAATTTCTGTTAAGTTGCTTGACGCTGCAGAACAGGCATTGTCTATCTTTTGGGGGGGGGGGCAGTTTCTAGTCTCAGCTACCTGTTTTTTTTTTTTTTTTTTGTCTAGTTCATTAGTCATTTTCCTTTCCACACTCCCAGTCAAGTTACCATTTTGAGTCAGTGGTGTTTCCTGCTTCATTAGTTTGCTTCCAAAGTGAGGTTTTGCTGACAGTTCAGGCTTTCGTTGTAGGTAGAGTTGCAGTATGCCTTCAGATGTTTGTTGTTTAAATATTATTTTGCTCTTCTCTTTCAGTATTTGAAGCTGTGGACAAGGAAAAGGATATAAATAAATCCAGCAAGCATAGACACGATTCCCCTTCAGGACACACAGGTTCTTTGTGTTGTGTGCTTAGGGATGAGCCACCTAGATATTCTCTGTGATACATGTGAAAAGTTTAGATCAAGAACTTTACAGGAAAGGGGCAACAGTTTGATTCTGAAAAGGTTTATACCTACTGGCTCGTCAGCTATGTAAAAAAAAAAAACAAATAATGTAAATAAATAAAAGTCACATGGTATTACTTGAGCATCAATAGCATGAAGAAGAAAAAAAAGATGAATGGTATAATGCTGAACACTGTAACATTGTAACAACACCACTTGTTTGGGGAGATTTCTCCCATCTTCTTATATAAGACTGGGGGGGACTTGATCCCCCATAAAAAGCAAGTAAAAATAATTTTATCGCCGTTTTGAATGTTGGTCATTTTATTGTTCACCTATTTGGCACATTGGCCTTCAGGAAGTCCAAGTTTCATAGTAGAACCCCCCCCCCCCAAATCTGTATGAGTCTAAGTAGGAGGTAGGGCTTTTAGTCCATCAAAGTGTCTTTTTTCATCAGACTTTGCTGTGATTTCATGGGTTGGTTTAGGTGCTTATCTATGTACATGCCAAAGGGGGCTTTATATTCGGGTTCCTACTACATGAACTAACTTTTCAAAGTTCGAATGTCATATGGTTGACACCATATAATCGAACTTTGAAAAGTTCAAAGGTTAAATGTATTGGCGCTGTACGGTGCAGAATGGGAGAATTTCCCTTTTCTGCATTGAAGTGCGATCTCAGAGTTGGTATATTTAGGTGGGGGGGGTGTGGGGGGGTGCAGTGTTAAGGTAAGTTTTATTTATTTTTTTATGTTTTATTATATATTCGAAGTTTCAAACTTCGATCATATGTTGTCAAGCATACGGGATTCGAAGTTTTGAAACTTTAAATATATAATATAGACCCTTATATTCAAAGACAGGCCTAATAAAGCAGGAATAGAGAGGAAGAAATGTTTTCTGCCACGACAGTGGCATGGTGGTCAATAGACAATTTGCCATCAACACAGGTACTCCCCAGTGACAGTATCAGATTTAAATGCAGTATTATCTATATTGTGCACGGTAGTTATGCTTTATTTGTCATCGGAAACTATGCTGTATTTCTTGACATTATGAATGAGCCAATGAAAAAAATTAACAGGAATGTGTTTGTTCCAGCCTTTGCTGAGAATGTAAGCACCAGAAGAGACTCTGATAACCAATTTCAATCTGTAATCTTCAGCAAACTTGGTTAGGCATAATCAGAGCCATAACTACATCACATGACACCATGGCCGTCTCATTCTCTCATTTGGCACTCTCCTCCACTGGAGTTGAGAAGGAAAAAAGAAACATACAGAGAAAACAGAAACAGGGGAATGCATATAGTAGCTTTTCGGACCAGTTTTAGGAATGTAAGTGATGGCCGAAAGACTTCAGAGATCAACAAATCTGTTAGATTGTAAGGAAATATTAATTGCATGGCAGACAGTAATGTAAACCTGATCTTGGCAGTTGGTAAACTTCTTTTAGAGTCACTAAATTTTTTACCAGATAGTTCTCATCCTAATCTTGGAAATACTAGCAAAGGCACCCACGGTATATAATACAGAAAACACAGTCTGGCTGTTTAGTGTAAAAATAATAAAAGAATAATGTTAGTCTCTGTAAGTAAGATTAAATGTCTTCTGGCATCCCACAGGTTATTAAGGGGAAAGTGTATAATTCTAAATATTCTTCCCTGAGCAATGTCAACAGGCAGGACTTTAACTGGCTGCTCATCTGGACCTTATACTTTCCATTCTTGAAGTCTCATAAGTTCCATCTCTGTTGCTTCATAAGTCAGTTTTTCTTTTCTCTGTTTGTCTCCATCAGTATATATGCTTTGCTATTCCAAGCTGACAGTCTTCATTCTTGATTCTGTGTAACAGCTGCTGTTTAATTATTTAGCAGTTATCCTCGATCTGTATCATTTTACCCCCCAGTCCCTCCCGATTCAATAAGGTAATCTCTTGCTAATTTCTGCTAACACATATCAGTAGCATAGCACAGGCTGTAACAGATGCATAAATGAGACTCAATCAAGGAAACACAAAAGCAGCTCTGTTACATAAGGTATGTGTAAGATGGCAGTGACTCACACTCCTGCCATTGCATCTTTATGGCATGAAAAGACAACATCACATCGTTATGTTTAGCATGACTTATATAATGAGGACTTGAGCTTGAATTCTGGAAAGCAGGAATGAAAGCAAGAAAATAAATCATGTTACTATGGCAAGCCCCGAGGTGGCCTTTTTGTGGGAAAACATATCAAAATTGTAAAAAAAATCACTTTTTTTCTGAATCAATAAAATAGCTCAAAAAACAAAGAAACAATGAAAATGCATTTTTTTATTTCTAAGGTGGAGTTTTCCTTTAAGACTGGACTAAGGATATTAACCTTTCTGTCTAGGGTCTCACTCTGTTCAACATCAGCCTCCACCAAGCTTCTTCTATTTCACTGTCCTCATTCGAAACTAAATGTGTGCACTTCACAGTTGATTGCTAAAGAATTAATGCCCTCCATAGATGTAATTCTCTTCCTCTGCCCATCAATTAATTCTACTTTTGAAGATTTCATCATCCTTCTTTCATGCGTCTTCTGCTTGGTTATATATGTTCTGTAACTACCTCCTAAGGATACCATGATGCCTCCTTCAGTTTCAAGTCAAACATGAAAGGCTTGACACCCTTGTATTCTTTATCATGTATCCCTTCCACATAGATTCATAGGTATATACTAGGCTAACAGCCACCAGGGCCTTTATAAGTGTAGACATGCAATCCAACCCAATTGCATCCTCTTTGTAGTGCAGCATAATTGTGGGGTATGTTTGTTAGGAGGGTTATGTTTGAAGGTTACTTAAAAGTTATATGGGAGTATGTCAGCCAGGGAATGTCTACTGTCTGTCTATATCTATAGGAGACGTGGCAGCCTGCCCGAGGATGAATTTATGATTACCCATCCAATGCTAGGGAATGTTTACTGTCAGCCTCTGTCTATAAGAGACATGGGGGTCAGTCAAGGGAAGCTTTTAAACTCACCCCAAGTATGCATTGTCCATCACAACTTTGTCCTCCTTTGCCCTTTGCACATCCTGAATCTTCATATCACCATGTCCATCTTTTTATCCATTTTTGACAATGTTGCTGTTATGCTTGCATTATCTTCACCTTCTGTTACAGCACTATACTATTTCTTTATGACAAGCAATATACAATATCACCCACCATTAATTACTCCCCCCCTCATTCACATGCATTGTCTTCTGTACAATATAGAAAAGTAGAACACCAGAGCAGATACGTGTAAACCTCTGTTATTCAAATCAGCTACTGCTACCTTCCCCTCAGGCCTTCTACTTTCTCAAAGCTGCTACCACTCGTACCCCCTCCTTCACATTAAACTTATTTTTTATATAGTTCTGTAACCCAACATTAAGCATGTCCTTTCTGTTCTGACTTACTGTCAGCTGTTTTGGGGATGATAGCCTCGTTCTCCCTCATTATTTCCATAATTACTTATTGTTCTATAGCCCTGCTTATTGCCCTGATCTCCCAGCCTCTGAATTATGTAATTCTATCCTTCTCTCTTTTTTACCTTGCTTAAACATGCCACTAGTAGAACCTCAGAGAAGGATATTATGATGCCATGTCTCTGTAGACTTTATCCCAAATTCCAGTGATCACTAATCCCACTGATTCATTATTTATGGGCAGTGCAGTGGTGTAGCAGTTAGCATTGTCACCTTACACCAAGAGGTTCTCCGGTTTGATTCTTAGCTGGGGTGCCTTCTGTGCGGAGTCTGCATGGCCTCCCTGCATTTGTGTGGGTTTCCTCCAAGTGCTCTGATTTACCCCCACATTTCAAGACATGTGCAAGGAGCATTTCTCCCCAGGCCTCCACTCAAAATAGGGTCTGACCTAGCTGGACTTTCCTGGTCAACAAATGTTAAATAATTAAAAAAAAATTGCCCTTGTAGTTACAGAATGGCTAAATCTAAAAAATATACTTGTTGTTCCCATAAAAAAAAAAAAAAACAGATAAGATAGTATTTTGCTCTTGAGAACTGGAACCAAATACAGACTGTGGACATATTTTTGACTTAATAGTGTGTAGTTCTGTGTCCGTTTCCTGGTAATACGACTGACTAAAGTAGATAACGGTCTCAAGTCACAATGTGAACTGGCTATACAATCAAATGATACAGAGCAACACAGCTGACTATATCTCATAATGTAAAGTATCATGGGGAATACATTCTGCTGTTTGCAAAGTACTTTGACTTGCCCTCCCCTGTCAAATAGCCCATTTATTTTTGTGAAGGTGAAAGCCTTATGGCCAATTCATTGCCTGGCCAGGCAAAAGCTTATTCAACCAATCCCTATGCAGGTGACAACTGAGTGTCAGGGAGTGACAGTGAGCAAGTGAGTTAGACCCATGCAAACATTCTAACACCCACCCCTCAGCAGCTTGCAAGTTCTACAGCTGCTGCTTCAGAGAAAGCTTGTGCATGTTTCTACATGTGTCAGCCTCCTGGCCAAGAGGTGGGCTCAGTAGAATTATTGCTGCAGGTGATGTGCCTACACTTCTCTAGGTGTCACGGGAGCAGTGAGCCAAGGCCCCCCCCCCACAGGATATATGAGCTGACCACTCAGTACCCTCCCCCCTGCCCAGTCCCTCCAGACCCTGTTCTAGTAATTGAAAATGAATAGTCTTGAGTGTTAGTCAGGGCTTCATCTCTCTATACCATGGGGCCATAGATTAAGTTACCTTTAATTAATACTAACAAAACAGAAATCAGAAAAGTCTGTACATCAAAACATCCAGCTGACTTGTTTTGTTCCACTTAGAATAAACAAATATCTCTGTAAAGTCCTACTGCAGGAATGAAGAGCTCTTATAGTTGGTATCCTCATTGGGGAAAAGCTGCTCTTAAAAAAGGAATAGTTAGTAAGGCGTATAAAAATTTGTATGCTAACTATAAGAATCAATCAAAGGAGGTTAGAAAGGATTGGGAAGAGAGAGAGTAAAAAATCAATTTACAAGGGAACAATGGGAGAACTTACTGTACGTATGACTCACAAGTATGCAACAAAGTCCAGAAGGTTTAGGATTTTTGTTTGGAAGTGTTTGCACACTGAAATTTTTATACTCCAGTCAGACTTCAGAGATTTTTTTCTTCAGGTAGATAACAAATGTTAGATGTGTGATGAGGGGTAAAAGATAACTGGGAATATGTTCTTGGGAGTGTAATGAGTTGACAGATTTTAACAATTCCCTACAGAGTAGTATGTCAGTAATATCAGGGGAGCAAATGGCTATAAAAAAGGGAAATATTCTTTAGAGCTGGGACAAAGGATTTGAATGGCCTAGATACAGTGAGGCCTTATTAAGATTAATTTTATTAGATGCTTTGCAATCACTAGAAAATGGAAATCAAAATCTAAACCAACTGTATTTGAAGTATTGAATATTGTAAAAGAGATAAACAAACTAGGAGCGGGAACTTTAGAAAAGAGAAGGATTAAATTACATAGAAATAAGTGGAAATTGGAGGAACAATACATGCAGAATAATGGTCAGCAGGAGAACTGAGATTTAATGGAAGGTAGGAACTGAGCAGTTTATGTAATGTTGTTCTGTCATAGGTGATGATTTAATAAGTGTTTAAAAAAGGAAAAAGAAACCAGAACAGAGCCAAAAAAATATTAACTTTGATCAAATAATTATCAAAAATGGCACTGACCACACATCTGACTCATAAGGAACAATCTAGCTATACAGTTTCATTACGGGGAGTTTAGCAGAACCCTACCTTTAGAACTGGTTCAGTCTTAGACATCATTGCACAATACCAGAGGTTCTGTCCATGTAATACAATTAAGGTCAAGACAAGCAGATACTAACATGAGACATACTTATCCAGGGCAATCATCACATTTTTGATGATACCTGGCCTTGGAAATAACCAAACCATGCCTACAAAGTAGGTGACACTTAGCAGCATTGCATGGGAAGGCCTATAAAAAAGAAAGATTTGAATTAGAAAGAGGAAAGAACCCAAAGCAGTATGATCACTGAGACAAAACAAAGGCACTGACCAAGCAATGCATTCTGAAGAGATCTTTGCTCAAACCTACTGTTTTGAGTTTTATTTTCTTTCCTTCTTTTTTATGTTGAGTTTTATGTTTAATGCTACAGTGCATGCAATGATATGCCACCTGCTGAACAGGCGTGAGTTAGTTCTGTAATTAGTCATGGTTCAACAACCGCACTCATTTAAATAAAAATGCAACACTTTTATGTCTGTCATGTTGACCTAAGCAATTTGCATGAAGAGGAACTATGTTATACGGGTTGGAGACAGTGGCGCTGACAAAAAGGCAGGAGTCAGAGCTTGACATGGCAGAGTTGAAGATGTTAAGATTTGAACTGGGTGTGACGAGGATGGACAGGATTAGGAATAAGTATATTAGAGGGTCAGCCCAGGTTGGAAGGTTTGGAGACAAAGCCAGAGAGGCAAGATTACGTTGGCTTAGACATGTGCTGAGGAGGGATGCAGAGTATATTGGGAAAAAGATGCTAAGGATGAAGCTGCCAGGTAACAGGAAAAGAGGAAGGCCTAAGATAAGGTTTATGGATGTGGTGAGAGAGGACATGCAGGCAGTTGGTGTGACAGAGAAAGATGCAGAGGACAGAAAGAAATGGAAACAGTTGATCTGCTGTGGCGACCCCTAACGGGAGCAGCCAAAAGAAGAAGAAGAAGAAAGACCTTTTAGTCCTGTATAATACTGCCTTAAGCTGTATCAATCTAAATTGTTTCACCCACATCTCCATGTTCAATCTATGATGCTTTGCATCATCGGTTATATACAATCTGCTGTGCTTTACACTGCATAACAATTGCCTTTTATGGTGACTTTTCTTTTCAAGCATCTACTTCATGATATTTCTTCTTTCTAGTTTTGAAGTTTATTCTGAATGTCTTCCCCAGTGAAGAGAAAATGTTTAATACCGCATATTTTTGAAGTAGATTAAATATGATTAATTTCATAGAGTTACTCATTTGTCTCATAATGTCTTGTCTTACACATTATATGTGATTATGTTATTTTAATAAGAAGAAACAATATTTCTAGGGTAGTTTTCTCTTTAATCACATCAGTGAAGTGTTAGCCAGTAAACAGAGTATAACATGCATATGTAGGGTTCTGCAGTTTTGGTTGCCATTCCTCAAATGAAAAAAAAAGGGGAAAAAAGGACAAGCTAATTGCATTTTGGTGAGTGTCTTTGAAGATGAAACAATAGTATGGTCTTTATGTGCAGAGGCCACCATGTCTGGAAAGCTACATAACTGATGCCTGAAAGGAAAGAAGTGGAGGAATGTCTGTTATATTTTCAGACTAACAAAGTGAGTTGCAAAGCTTAGTTCTCAGTAAATTAGGGCAGTGTTTATATGAAACTACAGGTGGACGTAAGATGGAGCATTCAAGAGGAGAATATGGGAAAATGTTAGATTGAAAAAGCTGAAAATGACTTGCTTGGAAAAGTATTCTGTGAAGCATTAATTGTTGACCATATGGATCGTAGGTGCAAGGGAATGGCATGCAGCTGTTTATGGAGTCTTTTTTAACCAAGAACTATAGCTGCATGCACTTGGAAAATGACATGATCTCCAGACTCACTGCTTTGTTATAGTTCCAAAGGGCTGTTATTTGGCTGACAGAATGTTGACAGCCTGACATTCAGCTGACCAGTGTTATAGGTCATGGTCACTATTCCTGCTATATAAATCTTAAAGGACAGCTGTGCTCCCTGGTGCTACCTCAGAAGATCTCCACAAGATGATACTTAAGCTTATTGGTGAAACTTTTTTACATGTATGAATAATCAACTGTAAAAAACTGCATGTGGTATTATCATATGATGGGTCAGTCAACTTTGAATCAACCTGAACTAACCACTAAATTCTAAGTTTAACTGGGTCATAGCAAACATCCTTTAGGAGTTGGTATTTTACGCTGTTGCTGTGAGAGTCAACCAAAACATCAAGCATTGTGTCTTGCATTTCCTGCATTGCAGTTGCTTAGTATCTCTGTCTTTCTCCTTTGTTTTTCAGTCATGCCACTGGTCATTTTCCTGACTACCCTGATGAAGAAGATGGAGGATCGGCACTAATCTTTGCTGAGAAAACTCCTGAACAGGTATTATACTCTACCATTCTGTAATGTACACTTCATATTTGTATAACAGTTTCTTACTCTACCTCTGAGTAAAGGCAGATGTCTTTAAATGTATGTATATATACATCATTTACAGAACAGATTGCTATAAAGCAATTGCAAATTATAATTCTGGATCAGAAAAAAATGTGCATCCTATTTATAATCTAGTTCTAGGGTATCATAGTAGTCTAACCATCTGAACTATGTGAACATATAGTGTTTACACTGCTTTATCAGTAAAACGCCATTCTATTGGCTTTTGCACTTCTAAATGGGTTACATGTTGTTATAGTCACAAAGATCCTTTATACAATGCTAACCATGACAAAGAAAACAGCTAAATGAATCAACAAAGGTCAAAGCAAACTGGTACGTAAATGAAAACAAATCTTCAAACTGAAGTGTCACCTGATAAAATCGTGCCATTATTATTAATGAAGATGTCTGTCTCGCAGTGTAAATTCAAAAACCAAAGCTCCTGCCATTTTCTTCCTCATTAAGTGTTTCTTTCCCTTATAGGTTTATAGGTTCATAGGTTGGTACTAGGCTATCAGCCCTAGGGCCTATGCAAGCCTAGCCATAACAATCCCTGGATATTTCTTCCCACAATATTTACTTCTCTGGGCCCCTGTCTAGCAGGGTGACTGACATGATCCCCGGGGTGAATTTCCTATCTCCCATCCAATCATCAAGGTTCCTTTTGAAGAGGGCCAATGAGGAGCTCTGTTTGACATGTATGAGCAGTCTATTCCAGAGTCTGGGGAGTCGCTGGGTCAGAAACTTATCCCTCCAGCATGTTTTGTTCATTGTGATGACAAGGTTTAGATCCCTGGAGTGTGTGGCTCTGAGGGGTTGGGATTTCTTTAAATGGAGCATGTCCAACAGCTAGGGTTAGACATGGCCTTGCATGTTAAGCAGAGATCGCCTCTGAGTAGACGATATGCCACAGAGTATAGCTGGAGTTTTTTTAGACGGTCAGCATATGGCATCTGCTTTAGGCCTGTGATTCTTTTAATGAAGTATTTCTGTGGCCTTTCCAGCTGTTGCAGATGTCTTGTGAGGTACATGCCAAATGGGGCATTATACTCTATAATGGGTCTAATGAGGGATGAGTACAGTGGGACAATGACTTCCTTTTTTCTGGATGAAAAGCCCTTAGTGATGAGGTGTGCCACATAGAAGGATTCCCTGACTGTTGTGGCGATGTGGTTATCAAAAGTGAAACCACTGTCCACCTGTGTCGCTAAGTCTCTCATCACACTTTTGATGTTTAGTGTCCTGCCACCTATGTGGTAATTCATGGGTACATGTTTTTTTCCAAAGGGGATAACTATACATTTCTTGGAATTAAGCTTGAGCCCATAGCTCTGGCACCAGGCATCTGTTTCTGTAAGGCCTTTTTGTAGAATATCCACATCATTTGGGGATTCAATAATGGCTCCCAGTTTGCAGTCATCTGCAAAATTTGTTAGCCAGAGCCCCTTAGTGTTGGCCTGTACTTCAGAGAAGTAGATGACAAACAAGAGCGGTCCCAAGACTGAACCCTGAGGTACTCTACTTGTCTGGAGCTAGATTTGGAGTCGGCTACTTTTACAGTCTGGGTTCTGTCAGTAAGCCAGTTGGCAACCCATCGAGTGATGTAGGGATTTATGCCCAGCTTAGTAAGTTTATCTATGATTCCAGAGTGGGGGATGGTGTTGAAGGCCTTGGCGAGGTCCAGATAGGCTGTGTGGACCACCTTACCCTCGTCCACAGCTCTGGAAACTGATTCGAAGAAGTCAGTCAGATTCAGGAGACAAGATCGGCCCTTCACAAATCCAAACTGGGTGGGGTCCACTGTTTGAAGGTTGCCAATGTCTTTGTTTATAAGTTCCATGATAATGCGTTCCATGCCCTTGCAGATCAGCCTTGTCAGACTGATGGGACAGTAGTTCCCGGGATCCAAGGTGGATCCTCCCTTGTGGAGCGGGATAACTGTAGCTGTGCGCCACTCAGTGGGCACGAAGCCTGAGGTGAGGCTATGATTAAACATGACACTTAGGTGAGGTGCCAGTTCATTTTGTAGTTCATGTAGTACACAGCCTGGGATGTCATCTGGTCCAATGGATGCTGTATTCTTAGCTTTGGAGAGTGCGGTTTCTACCTATGTGGCCGTGATTATCGGAATTTGGCAATCTTTTGGTATTGAGATGAGCCCTTTAGGGGGTGAGAGAGGGGATGAAGTTGGCACTAAATCGATCTGCCAGGATATTGGCAATATCCTTGGGATCAGTATATTTAATGCCATTTTTTTGTAGCTCAGAGCAAATCTGAGCATTGCCATTTAGATTCTTGACATAACTATAGAATGTCTTGTGGTTGTCTTTGGAATCTTTGGCAATTTTATTTTTGCAACTAGCTTTTGATGATTTTATGAGGGATCTCAGCTTCTTACTGAGGCTGGTGAGGGAGCTTTTTGCATCCTGGGATTTTCCTCTTTTCTGCAACAGTTTCTTCCTTCTGTTGTATAGTTGGTTTACAGCAGGGGACCACCAGATTGGCTTCCTTTTTCTGGAGAAGAGCATCTTGATTCTATTTGGGATGGCATGTTTCATGCACGAGTGGATGTGCTCATACAGTGCCTTAGTGTAGGATTCTGCAGTTGAACTTCCAGATCCTATGTGCGTGGGTGTTGTGAAGTTTGTCACTTCTGACTTCAGTAGCATGAAGTTGGCGTTGGAGAAGTTTTTTAAGGGGGGTGGGATGTGGATGTCAAAGGTGATTTGCTTATGGTCAAACCAGACCAATAAGGGGGTGACCACTGGTGTGGAGCATCTATCTCCCATGTTGGTAATGACCAGGTCTAGGATATTGGCTCCCATGGTGGGACAATGGATTAGTTGATCCAGGGCATTTGAATGTATGAATTCCATGAACCATTGGGAAAAGGAGTTGGTACCCGAGTAGTTTTCCTAATTAATGTCAGGGTAGTTGAAATCACCCAGTAATAGGGTGTTTGGTTGTATCGTAATATTTTCCAGTATGTTTAGAAAGGTGTAGTGAGAATCTTGGGGCATGGTGGGGGATCTGTAGCAAGCTACAATTTGGATTGCAGTCTTACCTAGTGTTAGTTGCACCTGGAGAATTTCAGATGCATTGTGTTGCGCAACTAGCCTGGAGGTCTGAATATCCTTGGTGAATATGGACACTCCTCCACCTTTAGTGTTTCGATCTTGGTTTTGTGGCCAAAAAGTGTGGTAGGAATTGTAGCCTGGTATTGCAGGGGTGCTCTCTGGAGCCTTAAACCAGGTCTCAGTTACTGCACAGATATCGGTGTTCTCCATTTTTAGGAGTGCCTTGAGAGAGTGCATTTTGAGGTTTAGGCTTCTAGCGTTTAGTAGCATTACCTTCAGATTTTGCATGCTTGTATCTGTTACGGTGGTGGTTTTATCTTTTGAACCTTGCCTAAAAAAGGCACTATAGGGGTGGCAAGAGCTTTAGCCAGTAACCTGAATCCCAGGGGTGACCAGTGCAGAACATCTCTGGCAAAGCATCGTAGTTTGCCGATCATGTCTTCCCAGGCAGACAAATACTGGATCCCCTTTGAATGACACTGGAAGCTTAGCCAATTGTTGAAGTCAGTCATTTTATCCTTATACTGTGGTATCATTCTGGGTGAAGGCAGGATGATACTCAGGGCTAGGGTCATACCTGCCTGGGTCACATGATCCAAAAGCTCTTCCATGTCTCTTTTCATGTAGTCCAGGGAGGTACGTCTCAAGTCATTCACTCCAGCATGGACAATGCCAGAGTCGTATTTGTACTTGTTGTGGAGTGACTTGAGTGAATGCGTTATGTGGCAGATCCTGGCACCTGACAGGTAGCTGACTGTAATTTTCCCCTTGTTCAGCCTGGTGAGTGGGACATCAGTATGCCTGACTATAGAGTCACCTATGACTAAAGTGTTGGGTACATTATCTTGCCTTAGGGGATGTTGTTGGATGGCACACTGGTGTTGTGATCTATGTGTCACTTTGGTTGTGACTGGTGTTTGTTTGCGTTTCGGCTTCGAAGGTCCTTGTTGCTTGGGCAGGTTAATGTTAAGGGCCTCTGCATATGTGGGTTTAGTGTTGCTATGTGTGGGTGTTGATGGTGTGGGTTTTAAAGGGCTATGAGTTGCTTGAGGTGTAATGCAGGTGTTAACCTTCTCCTCTTGACTGTCTAGCGCAATCTTGGCCGGAGAGAGCTTAGCTTCCAGTTTGGCTATGTAAGTGCATCTCTCGCAGGTTGTAGTGTTGGGTGGTAGTAGGAGAGGATTGTCTGTGTACATGAGGCAGTTGCCGCACTGCCCCAGTATACCCAGATTCACCAGGTGGACAGGAGAAATCACCGGAAGCTGACCCTTGGACATGCCTGTTTAGGTGCCTTTTTGTAAAGTTTAAGAGCTGTTTTCTCTTACTTTTGCAAGGTACACTGCAATTGTTATATTCAACACTACATTGCTAAATACAGCTTTTCCATAGTCATTTTAAAATGTCGAGGGTTGCTTGCCACGATCATAATTTACAAAGCAAAATTTCATGTCTGCAATCAATAAAAAATGTTTCCTGTTCCCTGTATGTGTTATCTATGCCTGTCTGTCCTACTGTGAATAGGACAGTATTCTGTTCAACAAAACAGTGATGTTGTAGTGAGAGCAACACAGCTGTATGTTGCATTATGTCTGTGGTACACAGCATACAGAACAGCTGTAATAGTACAGGTTCTGTGCTGCATAGCAGAGCACAGTAGCTGCTATCACCATAAGGGGAATGTTGGCTATGCAGGTGCATTGTATAAAGGAAAGGATGGATAAGAATATGCATGTTTTGCTTACAAATGTTTGTGTTGTGTACATAGAGGAAAACAACTTAGTTGAGTGAATTTGTTTCTAAGTAGTGGGGATATTTGTAGCATTTCCATATTCAGGCTTGTATTTGGGCCTAGTGTTTGTGGAGGCTGTGTGTCTGAGCACATATTCAGGGACATCTTGGTTTAGCCAAAGCCATCAGGCATTTCAGTGAGAGAGAATTGTTTGAGGTCATTGGCTGACTGAGGTCACCTGGACTACAGCTTAGACTAAGCACCTCATTGGTTCTTTTGAGATTTCTTTCTTAAAAGCAGTCTCAGGTTTCAACTTTCTGTTACCTAAGAAGTTCAGTTGTGAGTGTTCTGCCATTTCACACTGAGCTAATCGAAGGAAGGACACTTGGAGCTATAATATATAACATTAAGTATCCTGTTTTTTGTTTATTTTGTTCTTTATTTCTTTGTTATTTATAGCACTTTGTGTACTGTGTATTTTTCTAGCTAGTTTCACTGTGTGTGAGGTATTAACTGGAAATTGTCCACTTTTATTAAGCATCTGTTGGGTTGTTTGTTTCTGATAACTTGTTGCATTTAAACTCTTTTTTTTCTAGAGGCTCCTTTAGCTGTTTAAAACTTTCATTTAAAGGCTCACTGCTGCTTTTCAGCTGTGAGAAACACTTCTGCAGTCTGTTTGCCACCTTCCCTCCCTGATGGTATAGTGTTTTTATAGTTGGTGGCTTTGCAGTTTTCCGCCCCTAGTGTAAATTTGATCTGGGACCCTCCTCCCAGTCTAGTGTCATTACCTCATTCTACCCAGTACAGGGAGAACATTTGAGAAGGCCAATCAGTTTAGTTTCTGCTACTCCTTTTTCTCTTTCCACTAACAAAAAAAACAAAAAACTTTTTCTAAGCTTGTTTCCTGCCTTTCCTGTGGGTAGTCTAGCCTGGATATAGATTTGCTGTGTCCAGGACTATTTTTAGGCTTCTAGGGCCCAAGCCTTTCTGTGTTGAAAGGAAGCCTTCTAGCTTAATTTTGTTTCTTAGAACTTGCCAGTTTTTTGTTTCAGCACTTGTTCAGAACTTATTGTAAGCACTAAATAAGCTACAAATTACTACAGCACTCAACTTTCCTCACTGTCTAGAGGAAAACAGTTTCTAGTACTTAACAAATAAGTACCTATCCAGGCATGTCTGAGGGTCAGCCCCCGGTGTTTTCTCCTGTCTACCTGATGAATCTGGGCATCTTGGGGCAATGCAGTAATTGCCTCATGTACACAGACAACCCTCTCCTCCTACCACCCAACACTACAACCTGTGAGAGATGCACTTATATTGCCAAACTGGAAGCAAAGCTCTCTTCACCCAAGACTGGACTAAACAGTCAAGAGGAGAAGGTAAACACTTGCACCACACCACACTCAGCACATAGTCCCTCAAAACCTACACCACCAAAACAGATGCATAGAAAAACAAAACACACACCTACATTCACGGAGGCTCTCAGTAAAAACCTGCCTGAGCAACAGGGACCTCCAAAGCAGAAACACAAGCAACCTCTACCCCCCAACACAACCCAAATGACACATAGCCCACAAACTCAGTGTGCCACTCAACCACAGCCCATAAGGCATAACAACGTACCCAACACTCTAGTCATAGGTGACTCTATAGTCAGACACACTGATGTTCCTCTCACCAGGTTAAACAAGGAGAAGGTTACTGTCAGCTGCCTGTCGGGTGCCAGGATCCGCCACATAACCCATGCACTCAGGTCACACAACAACAAGTACAAATATGACTCTGTCATTGTCCATGTTGGTGTGAATGACCTGAGATGTACCTCCTTGGACTACATGAAAAGGGACATGGAGGAGCTGTCCGATCTTGTAGCCCAGGCAGGTATGACCCTAGCCCTGAGTAGCATCCTGCCATCACCCAGAATGATACCACAGTACAAGGACAAAATGATTGACTTCAACAATTGGCTAAGCTACTGGTGTCATTCTAAGGGGATCCAGTATCTGTCTGCCTGGGATGACATGATCAACAAGCCACGATGCTTTGCCAGAGATGGCCTGCACCTGTCGCCCCTGGGATTCCGGATACTGGCTAAGGCTCTAGCCACCCCTATAGTGCCTTTTTTAGGCAAGGTTCAAATGACAAATTCACCACCCTAACAGGTACAGGCAAGAAGAATCTGAGGGTATTGCTACTCAATGCTAGAAGTCTAAACCTCAAAATGCACTCTCTCGAGGCACTCCTTAAAATGGAGAACATCGACATCTGTGCAGTGACAGAGACCTGGTTCAAGGCTCCAGAGAGTACCCCTGCATTACCAGGCTATAATTCATACCACACATTTCAGCCACCATACCTGGACCCAAACACTAAAGGCAGAGGCGTGTCTATATTCATTAAGGATATCCACACCTCCAGGCTAGTTGCTCAGCATAATGCATCCGAGATTATCCAAGTGCAACTAACTCTGGGCAAGACCGCATCCAAATTGTAGCTTGCTACAGATCCTCCACCATGCCCCAGGATTCCCACTCCTCATTTCTTAATACACTGGAAAATATTAGGGTACAACCTAACACCCTAATAATGGGAGATTTCAACTACCCTACCATTAACTGGGAAAACTACTCATGTACCAACTCTTGTGCTCAACGTTTTCTGGAATTCATAAATTCCAATGCCATGGATCAACTTATCCACACCCCCACCAGGGGCTGCAATACCCTAGACCTGGTTATTACCAACATGGGCAACCGGTGCTCCACACCAGAGGTCAATTCCTCGTTGGTCAGATCTGACCATAAGCTAATCACCCTAGACATCCACATCCCTCCCCACCCCCATTAGGAAACCACAGTAAAAGATTTCTCCAAAGCCAACTTCACGCTTCTTAAGACAGAAGTGGCAAACTTCACAACACCCATGCTGACGGACAATAGAGGTATGACTGCTGAATCCTACACAAATGCACTTTATAAGCACTTACATGACTGCATGGATCATGTAATCCCTAACAGAACCAAGATGCTGTCCTCCAAAAAAGGAAGCCAATCTGGTAGTCCCCTGCCATAAACAAACTCTACAACAGAAGAAAGAAACTGTTGCAAAAAAAGAGTAAAATTCCATGATTGGAGAAACTCCCTGGTCAGCTTCAGTAAAAAGCTGAGATCCCTCATAAAATCCTCCAAAGCTAGTTATGAAAACAAAATCACCACTGACTCTAAAGACAACCACAAAGCATTCTATAGCTATGTCAAGAATCTCAATGGCAACACTCAGATCTGCTCTGAGTTACAGCACAATGGCACTAAATATACAGAACCAACGAATATTGCCAACATCCTGGCAGATAGGTTCAGTGCTAACTTTACCCCTCTGTCATCCCCTAAAGGGCCCATCTCTATACCAGAAGAATGCAAAATTCCTGTAATCATGGTTGCACAGGTAAAAAACACACTATCCAAAGCCAAGAACACAGCATCCATGGGACCTGACGACATCCCAGGCTGTGTTCTACATGAACTACAGAACAAACTGGCACCCCACCTAAGTACCATGTTCAATCATAGCCTCACCTCAGGCTATGTGCCCACTGAATGGTGCACAGCAACAGTTATCCCACTCCACAAAGGGGGAGCCACCACCGACCCCGGAAACTACTGCCCCATTAGCCTAACAAGCCTGGTCTGCAAGGCTATGGAGCGTATCATCATGGAACTTATAAACAATGACATTGGTAATCTCCAAACTCAGGACCCCACCCAGTTCAGGTTTGTAAAAGGCAGGTCATGTCTCCTAAACCTGATAGACTTCTTTGAAGCAGTCACCAAAGTCGTAGATGAGGGTAAGGTGGTTCACACAGCCTATCTAGATCTTGCCAAGGCTTTTGACACCATCCCCCACTCTGGAATTATAGATAAACTCACTAAACTAGGTATAAATCCCTATGTCACAAGATGGGTTGCCAACTGGCTCACTGACAGAACCCACACTGTGAAAGTAGCAGACTCCAAATCCAGCTTCAGACCAGTGACAAGTGGAGTACCACAGGGTTCAGTCCTGGGTCCTCTCCTGTTTGGTATCTACTTCTCTGAAGTACAGGCCAACACAGAAGTTCTTTGGCTAATAAAGTTCACAGATGACTGCAAACTAGGAGCCATAATCAAAACTCCAAAAGATGTGGACATCCTACAAAAGGGCCTTGCTGAGACAGATGCCTGGTGTCAAAGCCATGGCCTCAATCTCAATGCCAAAAAGTGCATTGTCATTCCTTTTGGTAAAAACTCAGTATCCATGAACTACCACATAGGTGGTAGTCTACTTAACACCGAAAGTGTGATAAGAGACCTTGGGACACAGGTGGACAGTAGTCTCTCCTCCTTTTGATAATCACATCGCCACAGTAGTCAGGAAATCCTTCTATGTGGCACACCTCATCACAAAAGATTTTTCATCCAGGAAAAAAGAAGTCATTGTTCCCCTCTACTCATCACTCATTAGACCCATTATAGAGTACAATGCCCCTTTTGCTATGTACCTCACAAGACATCTACAACAACTGGAAAGGCCACAGAAATGCCGCATAAAGAGGATTACTAGCCTCAAAGAGATGCCCTATGCAGACCGTCTCAAAAAACTGCAGCTTTACTCTGTTGCATATCGCCCACTCAGAGGCGATCTCTGCCTAACACACAAAGCTATGTCAAACCCAGAGCTTTTATACATGCTCCACTTAAAGAAATCCCAATCCCTACGAGCTACATGCTCTAGGGACCTGAACCTCGTCACCACAATAAACAGAACATGCTGGAGGGATAGATTCCTGTCCCAGAGACTTCCCATACTCTGGAACAAACTACCTATCTATATCAAACAAAGCTCCTCCATCCACTCATCAAGATTTCTCTTGAAGAGGGCCAGTGACATGTATGGGAAGTCTATTCCAGAGCATGGGCAGTCTCTGGGTTATGAACCTGCCCCTCCAACATGTTCTGTTGATTGTGGTAATGAGGCTGAGGTCTCTGGAGCATATGGTCAGAGGGATTGGGATTTCTTTAGATGTAGAATTTCTAACAGAGCTGGGTCAGACATGGCTTTGTAAGTCAAGCAGAGATTGCCTTTAAGTAGGTGATATGAGACAGAAAACAGTTGGAGTTTTTTGAGTCTGTCCATCTAGGACAATTGTTTAAGGCCTAGGATCCTCTATTGTGAGGTACTTTTGTGGTCTTTCCATTTGTTGCATGTGTATAGTGAGGTACATGCCAAATGGGGCATTGTACTTGATGACTGGCCTAATGAGGAAAGAGTAGAGGGAGACAATGACCTCTTTTTTCCTGGATGCAAAATCCTTAGTAATGAGATGTGCCACATAGAAGGACTTTCTGACACAGTGGCAATGTGGTTGTCAAAAGAGAGGTTGCTGTCAACCTGTGTTCCCAGATCTCTTATAATGCCTTCTGTGTTCAGTGGACTACCATCAATGTGGTAGTTCATGGGAACCGGGTTTTTCCCAAAGGGGATGACTACACATTTTTTTGGCATTGAGCTTAAGGCCATGGTTCTGACACCAGTCGTTGGTCTTAGTGAGGCCTTTCTGTAGGATGTCAACATAACTTGGGGAGTTAATAATAGCTCACAACTTGCAATTGTCTGTGAACTTTGTCAGCAAGAGTACCTTCGTGTTGGCCTGGACTTCAGACAAGTAACTACCAAACAGGAGAGGACCCAGGACCAAACCCTGTGGAACTCCACTCGTGACTGGTCGGCAGTCTGACTTGGAGTCAGCTACTTTAACACTGTGGGTTCTATCTGCGAGCCAGTTTGCAACCCATGTAGTGATATAGAGGTTGATGCCTAGCTTAGTGAGTTTTTCTATGATTCCTGAGTGGGGAATGGTATCAAAGGCCTTGGCCAGATCGAGTTAGACTGTATGAACCACCTTGCCTTCACCCACAGCTCTGGTCACTGACTCAAAGAAGTTGACCAGGTTGAGCAGGCATGATCTACCCTTTACAAAACCAAACTGTGTGGGATCCAGAGTTCAGAGATTCCCTTTATCCTTGTTTATTATGTCCATGATGATGCGCTCCATAGCTTTGCATAGCAGACTCGTCAAGCTAATGGAGCAGTAGTTCCCAGGTTCTGTATCGCTCCACCTTTGTGGAAAGGGATGACTGTAGCATTGCGCCATTTGGTAGCGACAAAGCCTGAGGTGAGGCTGTGATTGAACAGGGCACACAGGTGAGGTGCTAGTTCACTCTATAGTTCATGTAGAACACAGCCGGGTATATTGTCAGGTCCCATAGAAGCTGTATTCTTGGCCGTGGACAGTGTTGTTGAGGCTGATAAGGGCATTTTTCCAGTCTTGGGACTTCAGTTTATTCCGCATCAGTTTTCTCCTTCTGTTGTAGAGTTTGTTTATGGCAGGGGACCACCAGACTGGCTTCCTTTTTTTGGAGGAGAGCATCTTGGTTCTATTGGGTATGATGAGATCCATGCATTTGTGCACGTGATTGTATAGTGCATTGGTGTATGATTCGGTGGTCATGCAACTATTCTCCTTTTGCATGGGTGCTATGAAGTTAGCCATCTCTGTTTTCAGGAGCCCAGAGTTAGCTTTGGAGAAGTTTTTCATGGTGGTTACCTTTGTGGGGGTGGGTGGGAGGGATGTGGATTTCCAAGGTGATTAGTTTGTGGTCAGATCTAACCATGGAGGAGTTGTAGAGCAATGGTTACCCATGTTAGTAATGACCAGGTCAAGCATGTTGCTACCTCTAGTGAGGGTAGGAATGAGCTGGTCCAGGGCATTGGAATTAGTGAATTCCAGGAAATGTTGGGCAAGTGCATTGGTACATGAGTAGCTTTCCCAGTTAATGGAGGGGTAGTTGAAGTTGCCCAGTATGAGAGTGTTAGGTTGGACCCTAATACTCTCCAGGGTGCTTAGGAACATGCAGTGTGAGTCTTGGAACATGGTTGGAGACCTATAGCAGGCTATGACCTGAATCGTTGTCTTACCCAATGTTAGCTGCACCTGAAGTATCTCTGATGCATGATGTTGGGCTACTAGTCTGGAGGTGTGCGCATTCTTTATGACTATGGAAACACCACCACCTTTGGAGCTTTGGTCCAAGTTCTGGGGCCGAAAGGTGTGGAATGAGTTATAGCCTGGTAGTGCAGGGGTGCTTTCTTCTGCCTTGAACCAGGTCTCTGTTACAGCACAAATGTTAATGTTCTCCATTTTAAGGAGTGCTTTGAGAGAGTGGATTTTGAGATTTAGACTTCTAGCATTGAGCAACATGACCCTCAGATTGCATTTGTTTGTAGCTGTTATGGTGGTAATTTGGTCTTTGGAACACCGCATAAAAAAGGCACTATAGGGGTAGCAAGAGCCCTGGCCAGTATCTGGAAGCCCAGGGGTGAGAAATGCAGGCCATCGCTGGCAAAGCATTGAGGTCTGTCAATCATGTCATCCCAGGCAGACAGATACTGGATCCCCTTTAGAATGACACCAGAAACTTAGCTAGTTGCTGAAATCAGTCATTTTCTGCTTGTACTGTGGTATCATTCTCGGTGATAGTAGGCTGCTGCTCAGGGCTAGGGTCATAACTTCTTGGGCTACATAATCTGAGAGCTCCTCCATGTCTCTTTTCATGTAGTTTAGGGAAGTTCATCTCAGTTCATTTGCACCCACATGCACAATGACAGAGTCATATTTGTAACTTTTGTTGAAGGACCTGAGTGTGTGTGTTATGTGGCAGGTCCTGGCATCTGATGGGCAGCTGACTGTTACTTTCTCCTTATTCAACCTAGTGAGTGGGACATCTGTGTGCCTTACTATCGAGTCACCTATGACTAGTGTGTTGGGCAAGCTGTTTTGCCTTAGGGGCTTTGGTTGAGTGGCACATGGATTAGGAGAGTTATGTGTCTCGTGATTAGTGTTGTGTTGTGGTGGTCAAGTGCTTTTCTGCCTTGGAGGGCTCTGCTGTTTGGGTAGATTTTTATGGAGAGCCTCCGTGAAGATAGGTGTGTGGTTTGTGTTTTTATGTGAAGGCAGTGCTGATGGTGTGTTCTGGATGGCTATGTGTTCCATGTGCTGTGGTGCAAGTGTTGACCTTCTCCTCTTGACCAGCTATTCCAGTCTTGGTTGGAGAGTGCATGGCTTACAATCTGGATATATAAGTGCATCTCTTGCAAGTCTGAGTGTTGGGAGGTAAGAGGAAAGGGTTGTCAGTGTACATGAGGCAGTTGCTACATTGTCTCAGGTTGCCCAAATTCACCAGGTTAACAGAAGAAAGCACAGGAAACTGACCTTTAAACATGCCTGGAGGGGTGGGCATTAATGATAAGTACTGGAGCTGTTTCCTTGTAGAATGCTTAGTGCTGGTAGCACTTTTGTGTGCTACAATAATTGCACCAAGAAGTCTGGTAAAGTGCTAGACTAATAAGCTAATAAAAGTGCAGGAGAGGAGAGAACTAACAGATCTAAGGGAAAATTTGAAGAGCAAACTTTGGCACCGCTCAGAAGCTTACAAACAGTCCTGGATACAGCAAATCTGTATCTGGACTAGACTAGTTGCAGGAAAGGTGGGAAAAGTGCAAATGTGGGCTTTTAAACCAGAAAGTTGAAAGAGATGGAAAAACTGCCCAAACGGCCAATAAACTACAATTTCTGGGTCAAAAACCACTCTTGTGGTAGATAGGCTACCTAGTGCTTACCACTCCCACTGATAAGCTAGAAGGCTTCCCTCCAACACAGAAAGGCTTGGGGGCTCAGAGACTTACAAACAGTCCTGGATACAGCAAATCTGTATCTGGACTAGACTTCCTATGGTTTGTAATATAACTAACCAGTCTCAAGCATAGATTCATGTAGTCTAACTGCACATGTTTGAACATTATCATTTCTGTGATACACTGATGCTCATTACAGTGATCAATGCAGTTTGACCATTTGCATTTATTTTGGTAATTGCAATGAATCTGTGGTTCGACTCAGTTACAGTGCATTTGGTTCTTGGATTGGAACAGGATAAGAGTCATTAACTTTTCTGCAAGAAGTCACTCTCTGAGCTGTTTCTTGTTTGAAGGAAAGGTATTATTATTTTTAAGATTTTAATACTGTGGTATGGGGAGGGTTCTCTGACTGGGTAATAGCAGTGTATATAATTATATGCAAACATTTTTTAGATTCACTTACACTTCTTTCAGTGTTTGGTTCGTTGGGTATTTTGTGTGAGATCGCACACCGTAGGTTTGGGGAGTTTGCTTTTTTCTCCACTTTTATGTGATCTTGGAGTCAGTATATTAAAGTAGTGTGGGGGGGGGGGGGTGCGCCCAGCAAAAACACACCGTGCTTTAATGTCTTCTATTAATTTTCACATTTTGGCTAGGGTTAAATGTTGCCTATCAACTATATTGAAAAGTCAAATTAATGATATCTGACTTTTCAATATTGACTCGAATAAAATAATATAAAGAACAATGCTGTTATGAAGCTTTATATACATTTTTGTTGATAAACGTCAGTTGATTGTTTTGAAGACTGAGAGGTATCTGTGAAAACAAGACAGGTGCATGTCATTTTTGTTATCATAAGATGACAATATAGCAAAACCTGTGCATTAAAGTTGGGTATTAATTTTATGTAGGATGACTTGACTTGTAATTGGTATAGTCAGTCCTCCTCTTTAAAGAGATGTTTCTATGCTTGAGACTGGTTAGTTATATTACAAATTTTAATTTTTATGTGGTATATTTTTCATTGTAGTCCTTCTGATTAGTTTCCCATGAAAAATAAAAAAATAAAAACTATGGGATATAGTTTTTATTTCTAATTATTGAAGTTCGATTCAATAGAGACTACATCATACACAGCATGAGCAATTTCTTCACTGAAGGTTTGAACTGAGAATTAATAGTTTTGCTTGATTGAAGTTTTGAATTGAGAGTTAATAGTTCACAAAATTGTTATTACTTTTCTGTACTGTCAGTATACATTAGGATGAGTTTATGTAAAGGATCTTTTTCAGAAGATGTTACATTATTATATCTAACAAGCAAGTGGTTAAAGCAGTGTTAACATCATCATGAGGGGTACCAGTCATAATTACAGCTGTCATTTTTATTATAGTGCGTAACCTTCTAGCTAAATTCATGACTGGGATGTTCATGTACATAATTTTACCATGCAGTGATGCAAGGAATACAGTTGTGATTTAAATGTAATAACCTTAAAATTATGTTCAGCTCTTGAGCTGTCTGTAATCTGTTTTCTTCTGCAGGCAATCATATCTAGAAATGTTAACAGGACTATTTATACTAGACACGAGGGGTTGTTTTTTGGACAGTTCATGTTGTAGCATACCTTTATTTGAAGGCACAACTTCAGGATATATCTTCCTCTCTTTCTGTGTCTCTCTCTCTGCAACTTCTAACTATCACAAATTTCACAGTCTCTGTTTACATGCAATAGGACTGGTTATGACAATTTCACTTGCTCTCCATCTGGGAGGTTTAAGTTTGTCTTGTTTTTCTTCTAAAAATGTCTGTGATTTCTTCTATACAACTTACAATTCCCCAGAAACTACATAGGATATGGTTCAATTGCTATAGCAGACAGCGTCAGCTTCAGGCTGTAGTGTTTCCCCTTCCCATAGCTTTTGTATTCTTACTTTACTTCCACCTTGGGAATCTTGCAGTCTTGTGTAGTTCCTATCACAGTACTATTTTGTCTCAGGTGATTTTTTCCAGCGTTTTCTTAATTATTTTGATTTTTATGCATCAGCATAATTTCTATGCTTCATTCCTATGGTGTAACATTTCTGATTTTTGGAATTATGAGATGGTAATGTTTATATTATCTGATGTAGCTCTTTATAAACTAACGCAAAAAAAAAAACAAGCCACCTTGGTGGAATCACAAAATCAATAGTATAACAGAAGGAAGTAAGTCATGGCAAAAATTAAGAAGTGCAGCACCCAGCAGAATAAAAAAACTCTCATCAAATTAAAGAAACAACTCAGAGGACAAATAAATTCTACCAAAGCCATATTTCAGGTAAATTTGGCCTCCCAGGCCAAGCATAACCAAAAGGCATTTTAAACTATATCTGCAACCCCAAAGGCAATACACAATTGTGTGCAGAGCTCATTGTTAATTGGGCCACGTATACTGAACCAGAAGATCTAAAGAACCAAACCTTCTAGCCAACAAATTCAGGTCCACCTTTACCCCTCTGTCCCCATCAACTTTCCCCCAGGAAATACCATCAAATATGACTCCCTCTACTATCACTAGTTAATGGTCTCTCTCTAAGACCATCAACGCTCCTAGACAATATCCCAGGATGCTTTTTTTAATTTCTCCAAATCATTTGAGTTTCTAATACCATGATGGGAATGAGCCCCATTCCTAAGTCAAAGTATGATAAAAGTTCATGAAATTAGTATTGTTTCAATCACTGATGGCAGCCAGAAGTGCTCTACGCATGCCATGCAATGTGCCCAATAATGACTCCTACAATTCATACAGAGTTAACGTGTATTGCTATCATATCTAAATATGCTTGTAGAGTCTTTTTTATAAGACCCAGTGCTTCTACTACTATTGGAACTGTCTGGATATCTTTCTTCTATATTGCTCTTATTTCTGCCTGGGTGTGGCAATTTCAATGATCAGTGCTACTTTTGTCTTCTTTTCATGGACCACTATATCCATTTTTCTAGCATCTACCTTTGAACTGTTGGTAATGGGTGATCCCATGCGATGTAGACTTCATTATTTTCTATGATTCTTTGTGGCTCATGTTTCCAGTGCTTTTCAGCCACTTCAATAACATAATGTTTCCACAGATCCAGTGCAACAATCTTGCCACATCATTATGCCTTTCAGTATATAGTCCTTCTGCCATTAGTATGTCACAACCATCAACGAGGTGTGCAACTGTTTCCAATTCTGTTTTATAAAACCTACATTTGTCTGTTTCTCCTGCATGCGCAATTGACTTTATAAACTAACCTGTACATAGACCACTATCTTGGACTGCCAATATCAACTTTTCATCTCTTGGTTTGAATTTGCCTCTCTTTAACCATTCCATTCCTGCATTCAATTCAGATCAACATGAGGTTCTTCCAGAAGTTTTCTATACTTGCAGTTATGTTTATGCATTTTCCACATTTCTTGCTTTCTCATCTGATCATTCACCTTATATTCTTTCTTTTGTTTTTTGGCACATTCAGTTGCTAGCTGTTACTTCTGGTTTGATTTCCATTCCTGCTTGACACCAATATGCTTCTGCTAGACTAAGCAAGAAAGTCATCTTAGATTTATTCTCCTCATGTTTCAAAACTTTCATTACGTTTAGGTCTTGTGAGGTCAGCAAATATGTGTGCAGTCCCACTATTACAGATCTATACATGTAATCAATTTCAAGGAGGCCCATCCTACTTCAGAACAGGGAATATATAATCTTGGTATGCACTGATTTTTATAAATCATTTGGTGAGCATGAAGCATCCTTCTTGTTTTCCTGTCTAATCTATCCAACATGTTTTGAGACCAATCAATCACTCCAAAACTGTAAGTTAGGACAGGAAGAGTTATTTGCTTTATAGTTTGAATTTTGTTCATAGATATTAATGCTGTTTTCAGTTTAAGGATTAATTTAAATCTTCTAAAATATTTCTTACTAAGCTTTATTCACATCGTTCACCAGTTCCCAAACATTTATACACTCCTACTTACTCAAGTTCTTTTATATCAAATTTTTATCCCAAGCTGATGTTTTCTTGATGCTGCAGTTTTCTTGCTTTGAAGGTTGCTTTTGCACATTTATTAAGACCAAATGACATTCTTATATTATCTGAAAAAGTATTCACAACTTGCAGCTGTGCTTTCACTTCCTTATCTGATGAGCTATACAGTTTTAAATCACCAACAAGGACAAGATGAGTGGTCTTTGTTTTCTAGAAGCCAAATTATAGCCAAGACCTAAGCTGTTAAGTAGACAGCTTGATGGGTTAAGAGAAAAATAGAATAGCAGCAGTGACAGAGAATCACCCTGGAATATTCCCCATTTAATTTTTATCCCTGGAATAATAATATGTCCTTTAACATATCTTAATTGCAAAGTGGTCTACCACTGCTTCATGGTCACTGTAATGTAGTCGATCAATGTAGTGTATGTTATACATTTTTAAGCACTCTTTTATCCATGAATGAGGGATACTATCAAATGCTTTTTGTAGTCAATCCATGCCATACTTAGATTCTTCCTCTTTTTACAGTTCTCCACTATGACATCATTTAACAACAAATGATCCTTTGTTCCATATGACTTTCTTTTATTGCCCTTTTGTTCTATTGCTGTAGTTGAGTTTTCTTCTAAATGACTATAAGCTCTGTCAGCATCAGTTCCCATGTATAATTTATATATCGTCGGAAGGCAAGTTATTGGTCTATAATTTTTAGGGTAGCTTGCAGGTTCACAATTACGTAGGAGCATTGTTCTTCCTGTTATTAGCCAGGTTGGTGTCTGTTCGGGATGTGCATATAAATAGTTCTTACTCATAGCTAAATCTTCATGCAGAGATATTAATACTTTTAACCAGAAGTTAGGTACAGCATCTGGGCCTGGGGTTTTCCAATTAGAGACTTTCCTTAACTTTGTTTCAATCTCTCTGGCTGTTACTTCATCCTATTTCATATCCTGTACCTTTAAACTTCTTTTTCTTTCTTTTACTTCTTCTATCCATTTAGCATTTTTATGTTCCACAGAATCTTCATAAATACTTCTCCAAATTGTAGCTATTTCTTCTTTTTTGATGGTCTTTCAATTCATTTTACCTTGTTTCCCAGTTCTCTATAAATCTTTTTTGAGTCATCAATAAATAACTTATTTTGTATTTTTCATTTATATTTATCTGTGTATCTCCTAAGTTTTTCCACCTGTGCAGAGATTTTTAGTTTATTTGAGATAGTGCATGATAGATCCTGATCTGTTCTAATACTGCACATTGCCTTTATCACATCTATCTATCTTTCTAAATATTTTTGTTAATCTGTTCCATCTTCTATACTCCTCCAACAGTGACACTTCTTGTCTCAATTGCTTTATAGTTTTTTCTATTTGATACTTCATTGATAGTATTCGATTTCTCCCCTTCCTTTCCCCTGTGTTCTTGCAGCAGAACTTTATCAGTTATCAGTTTAGCTGCACGGTAATGTATCCTGTTTATTTCTGTTATATCGCATGGATCTCAATGGACAGTCCTAATTACTGCATTCATTTGTTTTATCAAACTTCTAAATTTTGGGGTTTTATTGACCTTCTGCAGTCTATTTCTTTCATTGCTCCTAATATGTCTATCCATCTCTACCAAATTAAGAACTCTTAACTCATTTTCTTCTAAACTGAGGACACATTTTTTGTTTTCCATTTCTTGTAGGCATTCTACAGAAAGTTCTACAGTATCTTTCAGTGGCACATTCTCTTCAGTTTCATCCTGTGCCATCCATTGCATAGATATTACAACATTTTAAATCTCTTTTTCTTTCTTGTATGCATATTTCTTCTTTAGATGTCTCCAGATCTTCCTGTTTCTCCTTAATCTGGAGATGCGTTCCATCATGCTGTGATGTAACCTGTGTTAGACCTTCTACACCAAATCCTTCACTTTTCAAGCACTCCATAACTTTAACTTCAATTTTTTTAACTTCTACTTTATCAATATTCTTTTCTACATTCCCTCCTTGTGATATTATTTTTTTATTGAGAAATGTTCCATATCTGGATGCCTTTGCCTGTATTTCTCTTTGAATATCTTTGGGTCTGCCATCTTTATATTGATTAATTTGGCTTTTGCCTTTGCATAAATTTTGTACCATATAGGTTCATAGGTTCATAGGTTCATACTAGGCTATCTGCCGGCATTTATTACCTACAAGCCTAGCTTTTGCTTTACACCCCTTTAGGTATGGGGACTATATGGGGAACTTTTTTTTTGCTGTCTTCAAGCAGCTGACACTGAACTAATCCCTGGGGTATATTATCTCTCATCCATATCCATTGGTCAAGATTTCTAAGGCCAGCGAACAGCAAGGAGCTCATGCTCTGTACCGGGATTTTTACAGCATAGGGAGTTTTTCCATGTGGTGAGATGAATCCCCCTCAAGCGCTCCTATTAATGGCCGTTGTTAGGTTTTAAGTCTCCTGTGGGCTCTGATGGATCTAGATTTTTGGTGGTGAATATTTTCATCAAATGGGTATAGTCCAGCTTACTGTGGTCACCAATGATGATCTTTTAATTATCTCACAGAAACTTTCAAACAGTTCAAATTCAGCAAATAATCTCACTTTCTTTCCTGTGTCCATATTTCTTTTTTATACTTTTAAAAAATATCTAGGTTTTGTTGTTTAAATTTTCGTACTTCCTCAGATGCTTCTTTTTCCAAACAGATCAAAGTTTCTTGGTCTATATACTGTTTTTCACAAATCTGTTGTATTAATGAACACACATTTTTATTTGAGGCTTTTGTCAGTTTTTCCTTATTGAAGTGTTTTTCTTTCCTCTAATTTTCCTTTTAATCTTTTTGTATATCTTGTGTCTGGAAATTCTGGCCTTCTTGCATAATAGTAACAATACGCAATTTCTTTCTTATCCTCAATAGTCCACTCTGTCATCTTTATGGCTCTTCTTTGGCCTATCAGTTTTTGTGATTTTTGTGGACTGCTACTTCCTTCTACAATGGGGGGTGGGGCATCCTCCCCCCTGAGCCTGGCCTGACCACATTGAAAAATGTTTCTGTACTTTGAGGATTCTACACTGTCATTTTTTCTAGTCCTGGCACCAGTGCGCCTACAAGGACTGGGCACTTTTTTATCCTGGGTATTGTGCACACAGCTATCTTTTTAATTTTTGACCTATTTCTGTCCATAATATATGCTATATAAATGCAGTCTATATATCAGTGTCATCTTGGTGAGACTTTATGAAAAACAGGGCCCAACTCATAAAGGTACTCACCAAGACTTGAGAATTAATTCAGTTTTCAGCAATACTACTCTCCTTTGCTTGCTGACTTATCATCTCTCCATTCAGACCCAAATCATCTCTCCATTCAGACCCCTATCATCTCTACAGTCAGACCCCTTCTGAATATTTAGCATGCAACATGACCTATCAGGTCCTCTGGAACTACTGTTTAACTGTAACCTTCAAACAGGCTTCATGAATGATGAATGAAGAACAGCAATAGTAATCCCCCTGCACAAAGGTGGGCCATCTACAGACCCTGGAAGCTACATACCCACATGTCTCACTAGTCTCATATGCAAAGCCATGGAAAGAATTATCATGGAAAAGATCAGTAATGACATAGGAAAGCTCCAGACACTGGACCCAAACTAATTTGGTTTCATCAAGGGCAGGTCATGCCTACTCATTCTTGTGGATGTCTTTGAGAAGGTCACGAAAGCAAGGGATGAGGGCAAAATTGTTCACACTGCCTACCTTGACTTGGACAAGGGCATTTGACACAATACCCCATTTGAGCATTGTTGACAAACTCAAGAGTATACATATAAACCCTTATGTTACCCAGTGGGTAGCCAGGTGGATTACAAACAGGACCCAGGAAGTTAAAATTGGGTAGTCCATCTTTAAAAAGAGGCCTGTAAAAAGTGGAGTCTGCCAGACTGAAGGTATTGTTACTGAGTCCACTATAGTACATTAAGGTAGAATAATAGGCCTGAATATAGAGTCAGACTTGTGTTTTCATGTATGCATTCAGTTTCAGGAAAAGACAGTTCAGCAAAAAGAAAAAGATAATCTTATTGGCTAAGCATAAGATGTGCAGAAATAACAGCTTCAAGGGAAGCTACAGAATGTTCCTTTCTCAAGGGAAAGATATGTGTACTTGCAATGGAATGCTAGATAAAGAATAGACAGTGTGAGGCATAAGCAAGGCAAGGCTTGAAAACCAAAGCTAAAGAGGCATATAAAGCATTACAGGAAATGCTTCAGACATGGTCAGTTGAGTCAGTAAGTTAGGTTTTAGACTGCTATGATAAAGATCTTTGCAGAACGAACACTCAAGCCCGAGTACAGAAGTCAGGTTAAATATCCATACTATTCAAAAAAAATAATGGTTCATAGGTTCATAGGTTCATAGGTTTATACTAGGCTATCTGCCCTAAGGCATTTATAAGCCTAGCCCAAAGTTTTGTGGCTTACGCCACCCCTTATATGAAAAAATACTGTGCCCATTAGTTTGTTGTGCCTCTGTCCAGCAGTGACACAGAGATGATTCCCAGGGTAAACCTACGATCTCCCATCCACAGGTCAAGATTTCTCTTGAACAGAGCCAGCGAGGTGCTCTGCCTCACATGGACCGGGATTTTATTCCACAGCATAGGGAGTCTCTGAGTGATAAATCTATCCCTCCAGCACATCCTATTTATATCCGTGCTAAGGTTTAAGTCGCTTGCTCTAGTGGTTTTGGTGGATTTGGATTTTTGAGGTGGAGCATGTCCATTAATTCCGGTTGGACATGGCCTTGTATGTCAGGCACATGTCACCTCTGAGCAGACGGTATGCGACTGAATAGAGCTGGAGTTTCTTCAATCTGGCAGCATATGACAGATTTTGGAGTCCCTTTATCCTTTTGGTGAGGAACTTTTGGGGTCTCTCCAATTGCTGCAGATGTCGGGTGAGATACATTCCGAATGGGGCATTGTACTCGATCATTGGTCTGATAAGTGAAGAGTATAGGGGAACAATGACCTCACTAGATCTGGATGTGAATCCCTTCATGATCAGGTGGGCAATGTAGAAGGTCTTTCTAACCACTTTAGCAACGTGAGTGTCAAAAGAAAGGCCACTGTCAACCTGGGTCCCCAGGTCCCTGATAACCTCTTCTGTGCTTAGTGGATTGCCACCTATATGGTAGCTTGGGGTTACCTTGTTTTTCCCGAAGGGTATGACTATACATTTTTTGGTGTTTAACTTCAGGCCATGGCTCTGGCACCAGCTATCTGTTTCCGTGAGTCCCTTCTGAAGGGTATCCGTGTCCGATGCACTTTCCACTATGGCGCCCAGTTTGCAGTCATCTGCAAACTTTGTTAGCCAAAGTCCTCCCATGTTGGCCTGTACTTCTGAGAAGTAGATGCCGAACAATAGGGGGCCAAGGACCGAGCCCTGTGGGACACCACTTGTGACCGTCAATGTAACTCCGGAGAAGGAGAATATATGTGCAGAAACGTATATATATTTATCATCACTGTTACTGTTATCCAGCATTCCAGAATTTGTACACACTGTTATTGTTTATCAGCACTGTTATTGGAGACAGCGTTTGCATATTAACATCTAATAAACCATTCTAAACCAAATTACAGTGTGTGCAGAACTCAATCTGAAAAGTACAAAAAGACTTGGCCCATAAAGGAGACTGACACCTGTTCATGACAAGTTTGGGAAATTATCAAATAAAGACATTCATTCCAGTCTCATTTCAGTTGTTTCCAGTTAATTCAAGTATACTACAGTCTTATCAATTCTTTCAGAATCCCTCAGTGATCGGTCCTGGGACCGCTCCTTTTTGGCATTTACTACTCTGAGACCAAGGCAAATGCCAATGGCCTCTGGCTGATTAAATTTACAGATGATTGCAGATTAGGAGCAATCTTAGAATCCCCCTCTCACGCAAGTGTTCTCCATGAAGGGCTGACACAGACAAATAACTGGTGTCAGAGCCATGGACTAAAACTAAATGCCAAGAAATGCAATAATAGTATCCTTTGGGAAGTCATCCACCCTGCTAGTTATCATATTGACAACAGACCCCTAAGAGATGACCCAGTAGTCAGGGACTTAGGGATCTACATAGACAGTAATCTAGCCTTTGACTATCAAGTGTCTACAGTAGTGAGGAAATCATTCTATATTTTGCAACTTGTAAACAAAGACTTAACATCTAGGTCCAAGAAAGTCATGGTTCCACTGTATTCAACATTCATCAGACCTATCATTGAGTACAGTGCCCCCTTTGGTATTTAGCTAACTAGGTATATCCAACAATTGGAATGTCCACAGAGTTTCCTCACTAAAAGAATACAGGGCATAAGTAACATGTTCTCTGCAGACCTCCTCAAGGCCCTATACCTGTACTCTGTCTCCTACAGGCTGTTGAGGGGAGATCTATGCCATCTATGCCTGTCTTACAAGGCATTGTCCAACCTTACCCTGATGGACTTCCTGCATATACGCATAACAAACAGCACCAGAATTACCCATTCTAAAGACTTAAATCTTGCCTGTAATATAAATAAGGCTTGCTGGAGAGACAGGTATGTAATCAGAGACTACACCTTCTCTGGAACAGGCTCCCCATTCATGTGAAACAGTGTTCCTCCCTAACCCAAATCACGTGCAACTTTGACAGTTGGATGGGGGAACAGGAAATTCATCTCTGGTTTGATACCTATGTTTCCAATGGACACAGGCAACCTATAAATTGTTCATGGCCCAGGCTCCTGCTTGTAAATGTTTCATCTTCCAACCCCCTGCTTACACTTGTCATAAATTTGGGATGTATGGCTAGGCTTAAAAGACCCTTGTGGTTATTAGCCTAGTAAACATCTATAAAACTATGAACCTATCATGATATTTCATTTTTATTGTTTGGATAACTGTCCCCAGTTGTCTGTTAGATTGAAGATAGCATGCATTAGACTTTATGTGATCTTCATTAAAAACGTTTTGTTAAATAACGTTGTACACATAAATGGAATAGCTTTCTTTACGACTCCTGTGGTGCTTTTTTCCATCTTTCTTAGCTGGTTTCTTCACAACCTTCTTTGAACTCTTCTTAGGGGCAGTGGGTTTTGTTGGTTCAGGCATCTTCGATAAATGTTTTGTTAAACAACATTCAGATTATATCAACCCAGATGGGACTTGAACCCACAGTCCCTGGCTTAGGAGACCAATGCCTTATCCATTAGGCCACTGGAACTTAACAGTGATGAATTTCCACTCTCAAATCTTTTGAATGTTGGACTCATTATTTTTGAGTTGGGGTTTCAGTATAATGGTTATTAAACAAGAGATACATGGTTTGCTTCACACCAAGACAAAATTGGCTAGGCTTAAAATGGTCCACAAGGGCAGCTAGCTTAGTACTTGCCTATGAACATTTGCCACACATGAAAACATCAGAGAGCCCCTGCCTTGAGAATACAGAATTTAATGTGCAGTTCACACTTACTCTTAACATTTTTGCGCTCCATTTCTTATGTCTCTCAGTTTGATTATTATAGGGAACCTGTTGAGATAGATGATTTTCCTTCAGAAACATACAGGAATGCAGAACACTGTATTGTATGAAATTTTAGCTAATCCACATGCAGTGAGAAATAGGTCATTTGCAGTGAGAAATAAGTCATTTGTTTTAATCCGGAGCTTATTTGTTTGCTATTTTTAAGCAGAAGAATTAAAGTAATTGACAATTGAGTCATATTTCCAATGTGAATTATACTTTTGTACTTCCAAACACAGAGATGCCTAAACAGATATGTTTTGTTTACTTTCATAGATATATTTATTTAGTTCTGGCAGATATCCAACTTTTGATGCCATGTCATTCTAGGATTTTTAATAACAAATAAACAGAGATAGGAGAAGTTGTGTAACCTTCATGAGGTCTACATTCCAATAGAGACAGTAGTAATGATGTGACATCTATGAGGTTTATTCAAATAAACAGAAATAGGAGTTGTGGTGTAACTTCCATGAAATCTATAGTCCAGCTAATTTCTCTTTAACTGCTGTGTGCCACATGACATGCAGATTGCTAAGGCTACCATATTAGCCTCACAGCTATATACATTATATCTTAAATGACCATCTGCTGTTCTCTGTGATATTGCTTTTATCAACTGCATATAGTTAAGGAACATCATTGCTTACCAAAAATACCAACAGGCCATGCAGTGGGTGCCAAAGCCTGCTATTATGTGAATGGGGAAGAATAAAGACAATGGTCATGATACAGATTAGCCTGATGTCTTATTTCTAAATGCAGTGAGAGGGTCATGTTTTTATTCATTAATTTAGCTTATATTATATTCTTAGTACATTAATTGTGCTGACAATGTATTATACCCTAAACAAATTCAAAATAAGTAACTGATGATTTGTTTCTAAATAAAATAAAAAAAGTATAACCTGACTAAACACCAGACCAGAGACCATAGTGCTGCAGTTGCCAAGATAAATCAGAAAAGGTTAACTTGTTCCATTTATGTTAAGTAAGGTAGTGCTATAATTCTAAATAGAGGTTTGTGGCTTACAATCAATTTGAAAGCATGTCATAAAAAACACTAGCCAGCCAAGTAACAAAACATATTATATTTTTAAATCATTTCTTCATATTTTAAGCAAAATATGCTGAAAGCAATATAAATGGACAGTATCAGCAAGTAACTGTATTCCATTTATAAAGTGACCATTAGTGGCATCTAAATATGTGTACAGATACAAATTAATTGTGCAGCAGGCTGTAATTGTTTAACGCATCCCTTTTGATAAAAACTGAATTGCTGTATAAGGGTACATATGTTTTGCCTGTTATTACTTTGAATCTTATTCAGACTTAAATGTTTTTATTCATTTCTTTCTTCACGCTCTATGAATTAACATCTGTGTTGTCAAGAGAAACATACACATTCAACATTATATTGTTATTTGTCTTTCTTTCAATAGCTTCAAGAAGAACTGGCAGCCAAAGAAGCAGAGAAGGAAAACAAAAGTGGCAAAAAGAAAGGTGCAAAAGAAGAAAAGAAGAAGAAAGAAGATAAGAAAGGAAAAAGCAAAGGGAAAGGGGAAGCGGTAAAGCTTGGGGCTTATTTGTCTTACCACTTTGTGGTTTACATCACAGAAGATGGCAACCTAGGAAAGGTCAAAAGACAAGCAAATTTCAGTTAAGACAAAGTCCTACTGGGTAATAAATATCCATTTTCAGCAAAAGCCTAGGGAGAAAAGTTCCAAAGGGTTAGATAATATCAAATAAAACAGTCCAATAGAGGTAGTTAAAATGGATCTACTTTACAAGCTCGAAGTCTCAAACTTCTAACTGCAAATAGTTGAGACGAAGTTTTGAAACATCGAAATTGTAATAAAGAAAAATATAAACAAACAAAAAAATTTGCACCCCCCCCCCACACCTCCTGCTAAATAAAAATACCAACTCCAAGATCACATTACATTGAGGAAAATGATAAATGTTTTGTTCTACGTTGTACAGTAATCTCCATTCAAAACATTCAAAGCTTCAGAACTTCTATGTTACGGTCTCGATTGTTTGCAGTTCGAAGTTTTGAAATTTTGACCTTGTGAAAGGGAATCCACACACACACACACACACACACACACACACACACACACACACATATATATATATATATATATATATATATATATATATATATATATATATACATATACACGTACAATTTGGCAGAGGAATACATATAATACAATAAAGCATGCTAGGAAAAAAATATTAAAAAAAAGATACAACTTCCCCCCAAAGAATGGGGAGATGTCAGGTGTTGAAAGGTATAGCTAGTATGGTGAGCGGTTAGTGAGAATGTGGAGAATTTGTTGATGTAGATCATGCAGGTGAGGATCATGGGCATAGACATGAGTTAGTGACTGATTTTTTGAGAGAGAACTTAAATACATGGAGGATAGATACAGTTCTGATTGAATCTGGAATAGAACTCCATCGTTTGGCTATTCTGTGTTAAGTATAGCCTTTGTCCCATACTTTTTTGGCTTACAGATTTCAAGCAGGTTTTTGTCTTAAGAGCTCAGAGGTCAGTTTGGGAGATAGTGATGAAGTACTGAAGGGACAGAAGGGAAGAGGTTATATCGTATTTTATGAGTTAGAAGAAGTTGAGTACAGGCTAGGTGATGTGGCAGTTCTAACCAGTTGAGCATATAATGCAAAGCAATGATAAGCTTTGTTTCAGATTAGTTGCAAATCAGTCAGCACAGTACCTGACTAAAAAATTTTGTGGTAATATGCTTATTGTCTAAAGTTCAGATAACTATGTTTGCATCATTTCACTCCAGTGACTGGCTAATTTCCCATAGAATATTTGAAGCTCATTAACTAGTGCAGCACGTTTGGCATAGCTAAGACTGGTGTGATGAATTGCACAGTGCACTGTTCATATAAGGTTACAGGAAATAGAACTTCTGGGCAGTAAATACCTTGTTGTATGGCCATCTCCATATCCATAATGAAAACAAACATAATGGCTAAAACTGTTCTCTACTGTCCTTTTCTAGTAAGCAGTACTATATGAGCTCCATCAGCGCTGACACCTAGATGTGCATCTTGGCTTTGGACTTAATTAAAGATATATATGCTATAAATTTGATTCTGAGACAAGGAGTGCATATTATTACAGGTAGGCAGGATTTCTTACAACCTATTGTAGCCAAGGGAAAAACTAATTCTAGACAAATATTAATATGGTTTAATCATAATAATAAATAATGCTATTGAAGAGGAGAGGGGTATGAGTTCTGGTTTATAGGTGATTACAAGTTTAATGAACACAGACAGCATTTTTAGCTTAGGCATGCTTCCCAAATGTGAAAATTAAACCTCGTAGAACATAACCTCCATGCTAACCCCCAACCCCAGTCTGGGGTCATCTGGTGAAGCCAACATTTTGACAAAATGGTAAACTGAGTTTTATAAATACAGTAGCTTCTAAATGTAATTGCAAAAACATATTGAGAATATGGTTTTAGAAGAGAAGTTATGTCATTAGTGAAAATAGTGTATTCATTGCATATAGAGCCACCTAAAAACAAAGTTTTAATGATCCTTGCAAGCATAGCACATTAATCTAGCTGCAGATGGTGCATTCAAAATGCCTGACACCCCTACCCCCCTTAGACATGCACACTTACACTATTCAGACTTCATAATACATATACATACCTGAGGATACAGAAACAGTCTCAGTTGTCTGGTAACAGCAATGGTAAAAAGGGACTGTTTCCATGAGACAGCAATTTGTGGTTCAGAGACATGTTAGCTGCAATGAGGAAATACCTCATTATCAGCCAATTTGCTGGTATCTGCATGGCTGTTAACTATGGTTAGTGCTAATCAGCAATTTCTTTTTTTTTTTTAGAAATTTTGTATTAATTTAACATCTTTACAATATATACACAGAAAAGGAAGAAACTCAACTTCACATATTGTTATACAATGATTTAAATACATTGAATCATGAAGATATTCTTATAGAATTAACACATTAAGAATCTTGGTATTTCAACAACAACATTCAAGATGATCCTAACCACTAAAAGTCTCATTATGACTTATATATCTTATTCTGTTCACTTCTTTCTGATATAAATACATTGAATCATCAAGGTGATCTTATACACTCAACACATTAAGAATCTTGGCATTTCAATAGCAACATTTCAAGATTATCCCAACCACTAGAAGTCTCATTATGATTTATAGATCTTATTCTGATCGCTTCTTTTTCAGTTTTACATAGTATTGCTGTTAAATTTAAAAATTCATTGAACATAGGAACTGAGTTAAATTTCTATTTTTTATAACTTTTCTAGTAACTAACAAGAAGGCCCACAGCATTTTTTTCTCTTTCACTTTTACAGATACAGAATGTAAAACATTCACTAGTATTATTGATCTAGTTAAAGAACAATTATCAGACAATAACCCCTTAAAAACATATTTATTTCTTCCCAATATGTATTTAATATTTTACAATCCATAAACATGTATATCCAATCAGCCTTTACATGTTTACTACATTTCCAACAAACTGAAGTACAAAAAATAAATGTTTTAGGTGTAAAAAAGTAAAAAAGACTCAGTACACTTGAAATATATACCCAACCAACAGACTCAACTTAATATTCCAATGTTTTTAATGAAAAACTTTTATAAAACACACTGAATTAAGTGCATTTGTCCATTAAGCTGGACTGCTTCAGAATCAAATTAAAGCTGTCACACCCTTTCCTTTTATACTCATAGTAGGCAATTAAGCCCAATAATGCACTTAATTGACATTCAAACATTCCAAATAAATAACACATTTATAAAATCTAGTCAGTTGTTAACGGATGTAGAGAAACTAAACGCTGATATAAAAAAGGTTGCATTTTTGATCTGTGGGAAGAGTTTTATTATAAACAATTTGTATTGGTTGAAAGTAAACATAGCAAGATTTATGATAGGAAAATTAAAAAAATAAGAAGGGATTTGCATCAGTGCACAAATCATATGGCATATTCAGGGAAGTCTGTCATTGGTGGAAATTAGTCTGTTGTTAATATCACTAAAAATAACAAGCAGGCTAAGTTTAAGGATGAGCAAAAATCTTTTTTGTCACAGAAGTAACTTTCAAAGACCCAAAATGGACACAGGAGGAATATTTAGATTTGGGTCAGACCCTGAGAATAGAATGCAGGAATTTCAGAGTTAGGGTGAACATGGAAGACACACACAGATAGTAAAGTCTGATGATGTTTACAGTTTGAATTATTTTCATATATATAATTATACTACAAATGAGATTACATTAGATGAGTTTATCATTTTTTCTAAGGGGCTGAAGTTTGTCCCCGTTATAAATTTTAACAAAGTGGATACAGTTCTAGAAACCAAACTCTATTTTAGAAAGTTCAATTTAGCCATATTTTACAAAAATAAAGTACAAGGTAATCAGTCTCCTCCTGAAGGCTTAGGAAAAGGAGCACTTTCAATCACTGCATGAATCCCTCTTTAGCTATGTTGGAGAAAATTATTATTGAAAATTTATATAAAATAAAAGTCGTAGAAAAAAATAGAAAGTATTTTTATAGTAATTTAACTAAAAATGAGTAAACAATATTGGATGAGTTGAAGAAAGCTACAACAATTTGGATTATGAAGCCTGATAAGGGTGGGAGGATTGTACTGTTTGATTAATTGGAATATTCTAAGGTTATGTTTGAGCTTTTGAGGAATGGTGAGAATTATCTTCCTGTTTCAGTTAATGAAACTAATATTAATTACAGGCATATTGTTCCTTATTAGAATAATATTTATTGTATCAAAGGTTGTCTCAGGATTTATTTAATTTTCTCAGTGTGAAATATCTGCTTATAGCCACCATTTTTAGGTTACCAAAAATTCACAAAGATTTGGTGCAACCACCCTTTTCAGGATCCATTGTCTCAGGAAAGAATTCAAAGGCATATTTGTTTGGAATTGTTATTGATAGATGGCTGAAACCAACTTATAAAATGGTGGAACATTTATTTATTGATTTCTGAGATTTTTTTGAGTAGGTTTAAATGATGGTTTATGGGCTGATGATATTGTTTTTCTCACAATTGATGTTATTGATTTATTTTCAATAATACTGAGGATGATGGTTTGGGACTCTTGTATGAGAGTATTTTAAGGTTAAACTTTTTAGGTATTGAGAGTCTTGATTTAATTAGAGATATGACATCTTTTGTTCTAGATAATAATGTTATTTCATTTGAAGGGAAATATTTTAAGCAAATTAAAGGGGTGGTGGTGGGAGCACCCTGAGGCCCCTATGTATGCAAATTTAGTTTTGCTAGAATGGGAAAATAGAACTGTGATAGCATTTTTACAAGAAATTCATTTGGCTTTATGTGAAATACTTGGATGATATTTTTTATTTTATGGAAGGTCTGAGAAATCAAAAATTTATGATATATTTAAATGCTTCTTTTTCATTTCTAAAGTTTAACCATTGTTTTAGCTTTGAAAGCATCAATTATTTGGACACAATGGTCTTTAATGAGGATAAAATATTTAGGTCTAGACTATATAAAAAGCCCACCTTTAGTAATTGTTATCTGCAATATAACAGTAGCCACCCATTGTATCAAACATGAGTACAGTCAAAGGTCAAATGGTTAGAGCTGCAAAGATGACATCTGATTTTGAGAATGTCAAAGCCGAGTTGGAGTTGATACCAAGGTTGTTTTTAGAGAGACGGTACCCATTATACCTTGTTAATGAGACAAAGGAATACATTTTGTCACAATGGGGTAATAAATATAAGCTGCTTTTAGGGATGTGTCCGTCACAACCTGTACAAACATCACAATCTGCTAGATATGAGAGATAGATGATATTAGGTACGTCTGTCAACTCAAGAAAGTGAAGCAGATTATTTTGGAAAGCATGGCACTTTTAACCACTAACCTGAAATTTCTGGAATTACAGGCCATTCACCTACATTTGTATACAAAATGTATTCTAATTTTAAGCAACTTTTTGAAGAGGGGTTGTTTGTATAAGAGCATTTTTAACACTAAAGGGACTTACAATTGTGGGTCTTGTAATCAATGTCAGTACATTTTGCAGGCAGATTCAATTATATTAGAGAATAAAATATGGTGAAGAATCAGAATCTTTAGAAGTAATTATCTGAAAAAAAGGGGTAGCTCATTTGGTGATTTATTGTCATTGTCCAGCGTTCTATGTAGGCAAAATAGACAGACCATTTAGGAACAGGATTTATGAACACACTTACCATATAAAAATGAAAAATACTAATAATGCCATTTGTAAACATTTATCTTTAAGTAAGTCTTGTGTTGGTTTTAAATTTGCCTTGTTAGAACAAGTTAAGATCAATTATGGGGGGTGATATTAAAACTCTCCATGAAGTTAGGGAGATCAAATGGCAGATTAAACTGTGTGCAAATTTTCCTCCAGGTATTAATGATGTGATGACCCATAGCCGGCCTTAGGCATAGGCCAACTAGGCAGCTGCCTAGGGCACTGCTCTGGTAGGGGCGCTTTTCCAATATTTATTTGGTATAGGTAGACCAGAATGGGGGCACCAGGTAGTGTGGTGGGGGGTGCCGTGGAGACCTTTTGCCTAGGGTGCCAGTTGATCTAAGGCCACTCCTTGCAACCTATGCTGAGGTAGAAATCAGATAAATGTTTTTAAATATGTTTTCATAAGTACTTTATATGGTTATATGTTCAGTTCTTTGTTTATATATATATATATATATATATATATATATATATATATATATATATATATATATATATATATATATATATATATATATACACACACACACACACAAACATATACACACAGCTCTATATATATATATATATATATATATATATATATATTTGTTAACCGGGCTAGTCTGGCTAGATGCATGTCCATTTCCAGCAGAGGCCCGAGGAGAAAAACTCCACACTATCTAAAACTAAAAACACACTAAAGTTACTAACTATACTAGTATACTAAACTATACAAAATAAAACTAAAACTATTTTTATTAATAATATGGTTACACACAACGTTGTATGTGAAAAAAGATTAAAAGAGGCTGAATTGTGAATTAAGAATGGGAGAGGAGAAACAGAGAATAACATAAATATAAATATTTAAAAAATGTAATGTCCATAAATGTCCAGTGAAAAATCAAGAAGGTTTTAGTGTATAGTAAAAGTGGTTAAGAAGTGAGTAAAACGGATAGTTAGTGGGTTAAAGATTTTGGGAAAGTAAAAAGAGAAGTAGAAAGTATAAAGGCAAGGATGAGAGAAAGGAAAAAGAAAAAAGGGGAGTAAATGTTAAGGCAGGTGGAGAGGACTTAGTGAGAGGTCAGGGAAGAAGTAAGAGGGAGGAAGGGGAAAAAGGGAGAGGAAAGGGAGTTGTGAGGGGTAAAAACAGGATAGGAGGTCAGGAAAAAAAAGAAGGAGTCAGACAGACAATAAAAGAGGTGAGGGAGGAAACAGAGAACAAGAACAATAGAACAGAAAAAAAAAAGAGGGACCCGTGGAAGTCAGTTTAAGTTTGGACAGAGCAGCAAAAAGTGCACAAGAGGGCAGATGAGAGGAGAAATAGTAAATTTGCTAAGTTCAGTCATGAGGCTTGGAGCAAGTTAGGGTTGCCAGTGGAGTTATTAGAGTCGTTTCCAGCTTTTTTTGATTGAAAGGATATGTCAGTAGGGGGATTGGTTTTCCTGTAAAATCAAACATGTAAGTAAATAAGGAATCTCCTGATTTAAGATTCTGATTTGTGATTGAGTAAGGAAGTGCCTTTACCTGCTTGAAAAAGTGAAAGTTTGTTTAGAGTGATGAGTTTAGTTAGGGTAAGAGGTTTAAGTATGGGTGTGTGTTGTAGAAGGGGATGATAGAATTTTAAAGTAGTGATAGGTTGCTTGTAGTAGTATTAGTTGGAAGTTTTAAAGATTAGACAGTTAATAGTTTAATGGTGATGAGTGTGGCAATAAGAGGCCAGTAGAGATTTAGGCAGGGATGTGAAGATTGTGGGTTGAAGGAGTTTTGAAGTTTTTGAGAGGACTTATTGATAAAGGAAGGAGGAACGAGGATCTGCTACATGGAAATAGGGGTAGTTTGGGCTAGAGTTGGCACTGTATTAACATAGATCTTAAGGAGACGAAGTCTGTAATTGAATACCAATTTTTTTTTGACTGATTGTTCATGGTTACGCCAGCAGCTTAGTGGAATAGGGCGAATTGATGACATTTCATGGGCGTTATGGTGGAGGAGGGGATGGATGACAGTGGATTTAGAGGATACAAAAGTAGTAGTTTTAGGGTTTGGGGTTTGTGGGGGTGAAAAGTGGTAGTTTTGGTTTTTTTGTTGCTTGGGAGTTACGAGGAGTGGAACCATTTGACTGCTGCAGATGAAAGTAGAGCAGATGAGTGGAGTTGTGAGGTTGATGAAGCGAAGCAGATGAGAGAAAGGGAGGGAAGTGGGTTAATTAAAGTGGTAGATTAAAGAGGGAAGTGGGACTAAACAATATGAAATGAGAGACAAGGTAGTAGTTGTGAGTGGAAGGATGGATTCATGTCCAATAGGACTGCTTGTTTTCTGGATAGATAGGAAGTCCGGAACCACTGTACTGCTTCTGTTAGTCAAGTGAGAGGGGAACCACTGTAGGTTTGGTTGAGAGAAGCTTTAGGTTGGAGAAGGAATATAGGAGAGGAGGTCTATTGACCATATGAAGATGCTTATGTTGCTAAAACTAGATCTGCAGAGGAAGCAGAACAGGTTGTGCTTCTGGTTTCGATGAATAGAGGTTGTGAAGAACCAGTATTGCAGTACAGGCAATGTATATTTTGGTGAGTAAAGAGTTGTTGGTTGATGCAAAGGTATTGTTATTTTGAAAGGTGATGTAGGATGTGATGTTAAATTATTCAAGCGTATTGAGATTGGATAAAGTGGAGATAGGGTACAATAATTTTTGGTATTGATTGTTTATAGTTACCTCCTATGGGAAGTTATTGTTCTGGAGATTTTCCAACAGTTCTGTTGGTTGCTTTTGGTTATAGTTTGGTTTATTAGTTGAGCTTCTTGGTTTAAGGCTATCTGTTGGCTGCTTTGAGTGGATTATATTTTTGTGGACCTATATTTGGTGCAAAGGTTTGAGTTTGGATAGAGGCTTGTGGATGTAGAGGTGAGGGCAGATTGGTGAGCTTTTGTATGTGTGTGCTGTTTTGGGGGTGGAGTGGTTTTGTGTTTAAAGGTGTTGGTGAAATGGTTATTGGAGTGACTGTCTGAAGTTGTTTTATTTGTGTTGGTTATTGCCTGATTTGATTGGGATTCAGTTTCCCTGTTAGGCGTTTGTTTGGGTTTTTTTTTTGGTTTTGTTTGGGTGGTTGTTTTTGTTTTTTCCTGACCAAAATTGTTTTAGGTTTTTGGTGTTGGTTCTGTTGGTATTGAATAGTGATTTTTAGTTTTTATCTTTAATGGTAAGTTTATGGGTTTGTTTCTGGTTTGATTTGATGTTACCATGGTGTTAGGGTGTTAAGGGAATGGACTCTGAAAGTTACTATGGTTGTATTTGTTGGGGGTAAGTTTGGAATTTTGTATTGGAGAGAGCCAAGGTCATCCAGTGGATTTGGTTCTGAGGAAGTTTAAATGGATGTTGATGTTGGTTAAATTTTTTACAGGATCAGGATGAATAAGGTTTTGTTTTTGTCTTGCTGAGTTTGTTTAGAAAGGATTGTTGAATTGGAGTTGTTCAAATTGTAGGAGTGTAGGAGGTAAGTTTGTTTGTTGTTTAGTGCGATAAGTGTTTGTTTGTGGATTGGTTGGGGTTGTTATTGTTGGTAATGTAAGGAGGTGGTTTGTTTGTTTGTGAGTGGATTGATTGCTTGAAGTTGAGGAGTTTCAAAATCCAGTCTAATTGAGTTTAAGGTGGAATATTTATTAGTGATTTTATAAATATGTTAATTAGTTTGGAAAGTTTGAATGTTCGGTTAAGTGTATTATTAAAGCTTAATTGCCTACTATGAGTTAAAAGGAGAAGGTATGACAGCTTTAATTTAATTCTGAAAAAGTCCATTGTAATGGACAAAAGCACTTAATTCAGTGTGTTTTATAAAAGTTTTTCATTAAAAACGTTTGAATATCAAGTTGAGGCTGTTGGTCAGGTGTATATTTAAACTGAAAAATTAATTTACTAGACTTTATAGGAGTAACAAACATTATATATATATATATATATATATATATATATATATATATATATATATATATATATATATATATTTCCATGTAAAAACTTTCAAGTATAAACTTGAAGAAGTTTGACTAACTGATTTAAGAAATAAAGTTTTATTCTTACCATCTATTGAGTCACTAAACTCACTACTAACTAAAAAGCTCCAGAATTCTGCATCAAAATTATTATTTATAATTAACTTATGTAGCTTGGACAAGCTTCATTTGTGGGTCAGTCTACCTTCAATAACAGCATGCATACATTAATATAATGGAGGAAGAATGGTCTGTTCATCTTCACTCATATTATTTACAAATTCATTTAATTTCTTACTGATAGATAATATTAACTGGTTATCAGATTCATCCAATGTATATTCTTTCATTAAATACTGTGGGGACTTGGCTTTTCCTTTTTCACTCAGACCATAATACGAATCTATTCCTTTTTTAGTAAATTCATTTTAACATTTTTTCTGAGTTTACTTAAATCTAGAGGTATGTGAGATGGAAAAGCACAAAAATGTCCATGTTGATATCAATGGAGTTTTAAAAACATATTTCTTAACTAAGACTTAATTTCATATATATCTAAAGATTAAAATGAATTTCCTTCTAAGGTACATTATTTTAACCAGATGAAAGGATTATTACATATTTCTAATTTAACCAGTCACATTATAAAAGTTCCGTTTTTATGGTGAAATAAAGGAACGAAAGCGCTTATACAGCCTTTCTGGAAAATGGTGCTGTTGTCCAACTTTCTTTGGAAAAGCCTTGCACTGAATGTTTTTTATAAGATGACTGTTTGACTTGCATTGGAGTTCTGTGCTTTTATATTTCTAATTTATCATATTTAGTAAACTTATGATAATTTACTATATTCTACTCCTGGATGTTTTTTCATTGACTAGTGTCAGATGAGTCTATTCAGAGTATAATGCAGTTAAAACATGCAGCAATAGAATAAGATTCTATATCTGGGAAGTTAGTACAATCATACTCCCATAATCTTACATGATTTCTATAAGCAAATTTTTAACATACCATAAGAATGAAGTTAATGTTTTTTTTCCATTTTCTTTAAAAATGTTTTGTCAGGTACTAGAGCTATTGAATGTAATATGCATATAATCTTGGGTAATATAATATAATTTTCATAAGCACTAACCTATCCACAAAAGTAAAAAAAAAAAACATTCATTCCATTTTTTTAATAAGAAGTAATACTTCTTCAATGACTTTTTCATCTTTAAACTTACTATCTAGTAATTGATTTAACACTGAAGTTTCAGTTTTATTCTTATTAAATTTCAACAGCAATACTTTATGAAATATTTCAATTTCCTCATCAATTTCTTTGACTGAATAATTTAAATTTCTTATAATTAGCAAAATATATTTAAAAAGCTGTATTTTAGGTCAGCAATACCTATTAATTGAGAGTCCATAATTTCTTTTATTTCTATTAGCTAAGGGTTTGGTAACTAATGCAAATAGTAAAGGTAATAAGGGACAACCTTGATTTGGGCTTTGTTTAAAGCAAATCCTTGAGAAATGTAAGATCTAATTTTAACATATGCTTTGGAGTCTCTATGCAGTTTTTTAATATTCCAATAAACTATTCTGGAAATGCAAACACTTCTAAAGTTTTAAACAGGTAGTTCCAATCTACAGAAACAAAAGCTCTCTCAATATCTAAGCAAAGTAGAGCCAATTTCTTATTCATTTATTTCACTAAATCTAAGATAGTTACTATCCTTTTTATATTATCATACAAAGGTTCATAGGTTCATAGGTGTTTACTAGGCTAATGACCACAAGGGCCTTTATAAGCCTAGTCATGCATCCCAAATCTCTGGCAACCTCTGATATCTTTGATAAGTGTAAGCATGGACCAGGGAGCTGAACCATTTACAGGTTACCTGTTTGCATCAGAGACATAGGTGCCAAACCAGGAATGAATTTCTGGTTTCCCATCCAATTGTCCAAGTTGCACTTGAATTGCATTAGGGAGAAACTCAGCTTCACATAGATGGGTAGCCTGTTCCATAGACAGGGTAGTCTCTGGGATACATAGCTATCTCTCCAGCAGGTCCTGTTTATATCACAGGCAAGGTTTAAGTCTTCAGAATGGCTAATTCTGGTACTGTTTGTTTTGTGGATATGCAGGAGGTTCATCAGAGTGGGGTCTGACAATGCCCTGTATGCCAGGTGTAGATCTCTCCTCAAAAGCCTGTAGGAGACAGAATACAGGGATAGGGCCTTGATGTGGTCTGCATAGGACATATTACTCAAGTCCTGTATTCTTTTAGTGAGATACCTCTGTGGATGTTCCAGTTGTTGGATATGCCTGGTTAGTTACATACAGAAGGGGACATTGTACTCAATGATAGGTCTGAAAAATGCTAAATACAGTGGAACAATGACTTCCTTGGACTTAGATCCTATACCTTTGTTTATAAGTTGTGCAACATAGAATGATTTCCAAACCACTGTAGGCACATGATGATCAATGGCTAGATTACTATCTATGTGTGTCTCTAAGTCCTTGACTACTGGGTCAGCT
>NC_056732.1:1520256463-1520326463 GCF_019279795.1 Protopterus annectens | reverse complement strand
ACTAAATTCAAGAGAATCTTTCATGTACGAAACTCCTTTGCTCACTAATTTTTGGAACTTCTTGTCAACATAAATAGCCATGGATTCTGCCTTACTGCCACTACTGTCCACAATTGGTCTAAAACTAGGAGAATCCAAATTTTATGTATTTTAGGAAGGCCAAAAAAACCTTCCCAGTTTTGGATTCAAAATTTTAAAATAATCAGCTAAATCATTGGTAATCCAACCTTCCATTAACTACTCTTCAATAAGACCGTCTACAATCCTATACGCTTTCTTCACTTCTGCTAAATAAACTGCAACATAAAACTTATCATCCTTAAACATATTCATTAAACTCTGGTGGTAAAAACAGTAATCCATTACCATCACAGCATTTCCTTTCTCATCCTTAGTAATATAAATATCTTTATTGTTTTTCAACTCTAATAATGCTGTTCTTTCATAATCAGTAATATTATAAAACGTCTTCTTACTTTTGTTACTGAGCAAATCACAGTCTTCATTTTCACAAGTAACCAAAAATGCCTCTAACTCAGGCTTCAAAGGTGGGTTAAATAAACTTAGATTTTACTTTCTGAAATATTATTAAAACAAGCAATAACAGTACCTTCAATACAAGCTAGTCCATTTATCTCTTCATCTGTCCATTGTTTACATAATTTCCTTTCCAATAACCATTCCTTTTTAAATAACAGCTGCTGAATAGCTTCCATGAAAATGATTGTTTGCCCTCCAATGACCTCCTTCCTTTGTTTTGGGGGGGTTGCATCGCTATCTGTACCCAAGTTCTCTTGCCTGTACCCCTACCTTGATACACTTTCACCCACTGAAAACCCTGCTGCTTAACATCAGAATGACCTTTGAACTGTTGCTGCTTAGCAACCTTTAATTCCAATGGCACATCAGCAACTCCTTCTCTTATGTCTTCTGAACCTCTTCGCATTCTTTTGAAAGCCCTTTTAAAACATTCTTGTCCATTAACACCATTAATATTCACATGTTCCTCCTCTGCTAAAACAGGATGCTCTGCCATTGGTAATCAAAAATTAACCCCATCTTCATAATCTCTTGTATCTCTCTGAAACTTTTTAAGTTTCTTTTTATTTTGAAAATCATTTTCCACTCATACCACATGTGAAATATTGGTCATTCTCAACTCAAAATACTCTTGTGATACAAATTCTTTGAGATCAGTGTATGATATGGTTAGAGATTCACTAAGCACCTCTAATTTTCTCTTAGTTTCTTCCAAATGTAATTGAACATAATGTAATCCAGTTCTCTCATGTAAGGCTTTCCAAGTTTCTAAAAGCTCCATGGAAAGATGATCACCCATCAACATTCTTTCCATCCTTAAACCTGTGTGTTTCTCTCTCAACTGACAAACATGCTTCAAAAAAAAAGTCCCACTGCAATTTCTTAATTTTAACCATATTTTTGTAGTACATTTAATTCAACAGTCAAATCCACCTTTCAATCTGATTGGCTGATATCAGAGACCTGCCCTTTTTCAACAAAAGGATTGGTTGGACCCTTTAACATTCTCTGTAAAAGATTGTCCATAGCTCTGTAACAATTAGAAACTATGTGAGTCTCAACTCTAACATTTCTTTTGAGAACCGCCCCCAATGAAATCCCAGCAAATGAAATGTCTTTAAGGAAACCTTATTCCTTATTGCCTTCCACAATAACTTTGTCAACCAAACCTCTCCCATTGTCCAACAATGAATCATTGGGAGTGTTATGTAATGTAAATCCTGATGGTATCTCAAAAACACTTGAAATGAGTTGAGAAAATGAATTAGAACCCAAAAAAGACATTCGAACAAACAACTAAAGGCTTAACATAGCAAACATTCAGCCAAATAAAACAAAAATTGTATAAAAAAAAGCTGAAAGCAAAAATGGCTTACTAACAAAATAATACACTTTATTAAAACAAACATAAACACAACTGGTAAATACTTTCTTTCTAACATTATCTTCATCAGACCAAGTTCCACATTCAAAACAATAATCAGTAAATACCTTAATTAAAAATAACATGACTCATTTGCTTCAATGATTTAACCCCTTCCTTTTTAAAACAACCTTAAAATTTTCCCTGCCATTAATTCCTGGATATACACAGGCATTAGGACTGATCTGCCAACAATATTCTTTCCAGTCCAAATATTCCTCTGCATCCCACCTGGAATCATAATTTTTGACTTTGTCTATTATAGAAAATGTATAAAATACGTTTTGATTAGGATGACATAGAACCACATGTTTAGCAAGAGTGTTAGTTAATTCCTTCTTCTCTACCATTCTCAAATGCTCTTAAAGCCGAGAAAAAAAAACCCTAATAGCTTTTCCTATAAAAAATGTGGGACAAAGGCAACAAAATGCTACATATAGCACAAATTTGGACTTACAATCATACTTATAAAGCAAATAAACTTCCTAATTCCTAGCCACTATAACAAACCTTTTCCGCTTCTAACACGTTTGCAATAATTATAACTAATCCAGTTAATTTTCTCCTTGACTACACATCTACTTAAATTATTCCCATTACTTCTAAAAAATGCTCTTTCAAATTCGTCCCTCTTTTAGTTACAAAATTGGAGCATCTCCAATTATTAATATGCTGAAAGTTCATCAGAAATGTCCAATTATTTCTAATTATTTTCCTAATATAATATTATAATTATCATAGAGTTAGGGAGTAGATAAGCTAAAGCATAATTTGTACTATTACCTATGCTAAATGCTAAATTGTTCCTTATTAATGGCTCCCAAACCATCCTTACCCATCAACATCCTTTTTGAAATAATGTTATTCATTGTCTCATCTAGTAAGCCAGGTGGATACCCTCTAGCATAAAATTTCTTTCTAAGCATCTGGCATTCTTCCTTAAAATGATCAACATCATCAGTTAATCTATTTACTCTGTCAAATTGGCTATTAACAATATGTTTTTACCCTAGCACTATGCATAGTATTATACTGGAAATAAGTATTACTTTGCACTGGCTTTTTATACATTCTAGAACATAACCTGCTGGCTTTTTTGATTAAAGTCAAATCAAGGTAATTGCTGCTCTCCAAATTAAAACTAAAAGTAACATTTAAAACATAAGATATAGAATTTAAATACTCTATAAAATTTTACATTGCAGCTTTCATTCCCTTCCAAATAAAAAATAAATCATCTGTAAAATGCTTATAAGTTACAATATTATCACAATATTCAGAATCAAAAATAAATTATTTTTCCCAACCCATCATCAAAACATTAGCATAACTGGGGGCCATGGCAGCCTCCATAGCCACATTGTTTTTCTGTTTAAAAATGACATCTCCAAATTTAAAAAAGTTATATGATAAAATAACATCCAATATACTCATAATCAAATCCAGTTCTTCATCCATAAAGCATTTAAAATCACAGAGCACTTTGCTAACCTTTTCCAAACCTTTATCATTCAGTATCACAGTGTACAAGGATATGGTGAACAATTTATTTACAGAGTTAAACGTTTTATTTTTGATTTACAAACTAGTTTTGATATTACATTGGAAGATTAATTTTTATGAATATTAGTAAAGCAATTATACCTGTTTTATATGGGGTACCTAAGATACATAAGAATAAATGTAACCCACCAATGCATCTTATAGTTTAAGGAGATGGATGGGTTACTCAATCTATCACTATTTACTTGGAGAGGATGCTAAAAACCTAATGCTTAAGTTTGTTAAAAGTTATATTTTGGATGCCAATGATTTTTTACAATAGTTGTATTTATGATATGAATATTTGATGTCCATAAGCAGTTTGCTTTTGTTACTTTAGATGTTAATTCTATATTTACTGAAATTCCTAATGATTATGGCATACAAATGGTTAGGGAATATTTATGTAATAATAGTTAGAGAACTTCTAGACAGATTGAAACCACATGTATGCTGTTGTATATAATATTAAGTAATAATGTTTTTACATTTGGTCAAGATATATATTTATAGAATAGAGAGTTGCTGTGGGAATCAATGTAGCGAATACGCATGCTAATATTACTCTGTCTTTATGGGAAAAACAATATGTGTATAACGGTGCCTATGATTCTTCTATTTTGTTTTACAGTCTGTGGACAATATATTCTTAACCTGGTCAGGTGATGAATTGGAATTTGAAGTATTTATAGAATATCTACATAATAATAGTACATTTGTAAGATTTAAATTGAGTTTTTATGTTGTAGAAGTAAGCTTTTTAGATGTCTCTATCTATAAAGTAGATATTTTATTTACTAAGATATATAAAAAAGATGTACAGAAAAATAGATACCTGTATAGCAAAAGTATGCACCCTGAGCATATATTTAATGTGATTGTGCAGGGTCAGTTTTTAAGAGCCAGCAGATTAAATACTGAGGAAAATAATTCTTATGGACAAGTTGGTGAAATGATGATGGATTCTTAGAGAGCGATTTGTTTGGAAATTTACAAATGAATATGAAATGCTGAATATGATCATGAGACCATGGGGGCACCATATTTTTCCTATAAAGATTATAGGAAACCTAAGAACAGTGAGTTGGGTATTGAAGTATTTTTTAAATATAATAGAAGATTGAATCAGACTATGGAAACTATTAAGAGTAACTGACTCTTATTATTGACAGTTCCTGAGATTAAGAATATAGTGGGTGATAGACCAAATTCACGTTTAAAAGAGATAAGAATTTAAAAGAACAACTTTGTTATAAGGACATACCTAGGATGAAAGTGATTTAAACTACAACAGATCATACAGTTCCATGCTATAATTGTCAGTTTTGTATTTATATAATAACAGGTAATGTATTTCGATATCAGATGACACAGAAAGAATATAAATTTAGATGTTTTGTTTCATGTAATACTGTGGAAATAGTTTATCTAGCTACACGCTCTAACTGCCCTGCATTCTATGTAGGTAAAAGTAATAGAAAATTAAAGTAACGGATATGTGTATATTTATCTGATATTAGGAAAAAGGTTAACACAGATGCAACATTTAAATGTATAACAACAACAAACAGGGACCATACTTTTAAGTTTAGGGTGCTTCAAAAGTTAATCTTTCACCTAGAGGTGGAGATATCATCACACAAATAGAATTTATAGAATATAAATGGATTTCATTATTAAGAGCTGATTATCCAGCTGGCTTAAATGCCACTATTAGCTTTAAGCCAGTGTTAAAGTTAAGATCTAATAGACTGTGATAATGTATTGTTTTTTAGATATTCTAAGGCTGCATTAGTATAGTGCAGTATTTTATATTTTGTAATTAGCTTGTTGTTGATTGAAGTTTTTAATTAGATGTGATAACTAAGTAATTATTTAGAGTGTTTATTAGGGCTCTGTTTAATTGTATAACTTTTTACACTGTTGAAGAGCAATTTTGCTTAAAGCTTTGTAGATATTAGATTTACATGGTTTTGAGCAGCTGTGTCATTCCTTTTGTGATTTTTGGATTTTCTTTATGTGGAAAGTCCCCACCACACAGACCCCATTACATTCCTTTTACCTGTCCCCACATTGTTCCTCAAAAGAGCAGGTCATTAACGCCCTCTCTAAGGCCAGGAGCACAGCATCTGTTGGATCTGATAATATCCCAGGTTGTGTCATAAATGGGCTCCAACAAGAATTGGCAATATCATTGGGTACTCTTTTCAATCATAGTCTAAGCACCGGCTTCATCGCAGCTGAATGGAAAACAGCCACCGTTATCTCCTTGCACAAAGGTGGTGGTTCCACTGACCCCAAGAAGTATAGACCTATTAGCCTGACTAGCTTCAAATGCAAGGCCATGGAGCAAATTATCATAGATCTTATCAACAAAGATATATGTACTCTACAAACACTTGACCCTACTCAGTTTGGATTTGGCAAAGGGAGATTATGCCTGTTAAACCTGGTGGACTTCTTCGAGACAGTCACCAAGGCCCTGGGCAAGGGTAAATCTGTGTATACAGCCTACCTAGACTTAGTCAAGGCATTTGACACTATCCCCCACTCAGACATCATTGACAAACTCACCCAGCTAGATATCAACCCTCATATCATTAGATGGTTCGCTAACTGGCAAACTAATAGTGTCAAAATAGGGGAATCCACCTTCAACAGCAGACCTGTAAGCAGTGGTGTTCCACAGGGATCAGTCCTGGGACCTTTACTGTTTGAAATCTTTTTTTCCAAAGTACAAACAAAAACTAAAGGTCTGTGGCTGACAAAGTTTGCTGATGACTGCAAACTGGGAGCAGTCATAGAATCTCCATATGATGTCAACATCCTACAAGAGAGTCTTACACAAACAAATGATTGGTGCCAAAGTCATGGCCTTAAACTAAATGCAAAAAAATGCATTATCATTCCTTCTGGTAATGACAAGGTTCTTGCTAACTACCACGTCAATAGTCACACCTAGAAACACAGGTTGACAGCAACCTAACCTTTGACCGCCATGTCACAACAGTGGTAAGAAAGGCATTCAATATTGCTCATCTCATAAGTAAAGGCATTGTCTCCAGAAAAAAAGAAGTTATAACCTCCTTGTATGATTCTCTCTTCAAGCCACTAATTGAGTGCAATTTTCCCTTTGGTATGTACCTTTCAAGACACCTGCAGCAACTGGAGAGACCACAAAAGTTCCTCACTTGAGAATTCAAGGTATTATTATGTGTGTCAGCTTAAATCACTGTCACTTTACTCCATTTCATACAGACTACTCAGAGGTGATCTCTACATAGCATATAATGCAATCTATGACTCTGCTTTATTGGAAATTATGCATATCTGTAAGTGCAATGGCTCACAGATTACTTGCTCTAAAGACCTTAACCTGGTATATGATATTAATAGAACCTGCTGGAGGGACAGATTTGTCTCCCAGAGGTTACCACACCTGGAACAGACTCCCACTTCAAGTCAAACAGAGCACCTCATTGGCTGTCTTCAAACACCGTCTGGATGATTGGCTGGGTAACTCTAAATTCACCCTGGGGGTTCCAGCTGTATTCATCTTGGGCAGGGACAATAGGTGCTGATCGTGGAAATAAGGGTAGAACTTTGCTAGGCTTGTAAGGGCCCTAGGACCATTAGCTTGGTAACTTCCTATGACTTTATAATCCTATAATCCTATGATATGTGTGCACTACAAAATAACAAAATGGAACATAAAATGTGGGCACATTGCACTGTTGTAGGTCATACTACAAATGCAAAGTTAAATAATAGGGAAAGAAAGAAGCATACTTATTTGACAGATGAAAAGAGGAAGTTTGTGGATGACTTTTAAGGATGTTCTTTTTAATGTGGAGACTTTTAGGGCAATGGAACATCTTGGCAGATGTAATCGTGCAGTCTAGATCACCATAAAGTTTCTAGGATGACTGAAGTAAATCAAAAAAAGACATTGGACGAGAGTAGTCCAAGAGCAGCTGCAAACCTTAGATGGGTTTGATAGAAAAGAGTCCCGCTTTTTCAACATCTGTGTAAATTATACAAAGTACGGTATGATGATTGGCTTGAAAGAAAACATATGCTCTGCTACAGAAAGCAAGAAACACTAAAACATGGGACATTGTCTATTGTCAGTTCATAAACATCAGTGTCTGTTTCATTTTTTAGGTTGAAGAAGTAGGACTTAAGATGGCACCCTCAAATTTTCTTCCAGACGTTGCAGAAGAGCACAAGAATTACACAGGTAAGAAAATGTATTTACTTATTTATTGACTGATTGATTCATTGATTGATTGACATTTGTTAACCAGGAAAGTCCACTCGGTCAGGAACCCATTTTCAGTGGAGGTCCGGGGGAGAAAAGCTCCACAGTTAAACAAAGTATTATACAATAATTATACAAGAATAAGTGCAAAAACAATATAATGTATTTTATATTGTAAGGAACCCCAACCTGGGGATGCCTCTAAATTGAGGTTTGTCACTACATTCAGCAGGAACACTAGGTCACTTATGAATATTGTTAATAGACATTGGTACATCCTACTGGCGGATAATAGATTGTCAGAGTGTCTTGGGCGTAGGTGCTCATTCTCTTTTCGCAGGGGCTCTAGGTTCACAGTTTAGTCATTATAAATGGTTCCAGGATCCCATTTGTCAATCCCTACAATGGACTTTAACAGGAGATATAGTAGGTGGAAGTACTCGGTGTGGACATTGTTCACACTGTTCCAGGGTTAGCAAAACCAAACAGTTCACCAGTAGAAATACTGCCTCAGTTTTTGACATCAAATTCCTGGCCAACTGTAGTTCCAAATGGGTAATATATTTGGCTACATGCTCCTGTTCTTCATTCTATGCTGGGCAAACCTCTAGACCACTCAGGCTGAGAATTATTGAACACATCCATGATATTAACAATAAAAGACAGTCCAATGCCCTATTCAAACACTAATAAACATAAGTCTGCATATTTTAGATTTACAATTATTGACAGAATAATCGGGGACAGAAGGAATAAGTCTGGGTGGCATTCCATTCTGAATTGCAAAGAAAGAAAGAGATTAATTAAATTGGGAGTTTTTTTTCCTCCCAGATTAAATGAATATTTATAACCAAGCAATGGGACATTCACATATTAATGAAAATAGCTATATAGCTGTGGCTATGTGCAGTTATATTTTTATTTTATTTATTTATTTTACATTTGTTTACCGAGAAAGTCCGACTGGAACGAGGGCCATTTATAGTGGAGGCCCGGGAAAAACTCCACATCAAACAATATGTACAGTGGTAAATGTGCAATCAAAAAAGATATATCATACAATGGTTTGTTCCAAGCAAGCTTAATTTACACATAGTAGACTCTGGATGGAAATATTTGAGTACTGTATAATAGAGATAGTAATCAGTGAGGAGAGGAAGGTAGCAAGAATTACAGGACAGCAGGAAAGCATTTATGTGATGCAAGGACAAAGCCAGATTTGCAAGAGGTGTGACTTAAGTAACTTTTTGAACAGTGAGATAGATGATGCTGAAGAGATATTTTGGGGGAGGTTATTCCATTTCCTAGCGATGGTATGAGGGAAAAGATCTTTGCCTGCTGTATTTCTGGCTTTGGATATACAGAGCAGGGTTTTGTTGGATGTGTGTAGAGGACGGTTTGCTAAATATTGGTTTAGTAGTTGGTTTAGGGCTGGAGATTTCTGGGGATTCTTTAGTATGTTGAAGCTGAGCACTAGTTGGTGGTAACCAATTAATTGAGGGAGTTCTAACCACTGTAGCTTCTTTAGGGCAAGACAGCGATGGCTTTTAAAAGTGGAGTTATTGGTGAATTTTGCAGTTTTATTGTAACATGATTCTAATTTGTTTAGGTCTGTTTTCCTGATGTGGGTTAGGACTGGTGGTGCATACATTACGGTAGACAAAAGGTGAGTTTGGGCTAGGGTGATTCATGTTATGTCTGATAGGAACTGTTTGTGTTTGTATAAAGTTCCTAATTTTTATGTACCATTTTAATGATTTGAGAGATATGGACATCAAAGTTAAGATCCTTATCTATTTCAACACCGAGGAGCTTAGTATGGGGGGAGGGAAAGATTGTGATGCTATTTTTGGAGGTGATAGTGAAGGAAGGAGGCGTGGTTCTGGATTTGTTGGGGGTGAAAAGAAGTAATTTAGTCTTGTTGGGTTTAGAATCAGTTGGATATCAGTAATCCATTTTTCCACGGAACAGCAGGATTCTTGAGTAAGCTTTTGAAGAGTGGTTATGGATGGGGCTGAGCAGATTAGGGTTACGTCATCTGCGTATTGTATAAGTGATGCATGTAGGGTGGAGGTATGTAGTTTGTTGGTGAAAATGGTGAATAGTAGAGGACCCAGTATTGATCCTTGTGGAATGCCTATAATAGTTGGTAGTAGAGGTGATAGTACACCTTGCCATTTGACTGATTGTTTTCAATCATAGAGATAGTTTTTGAATCAGGAAGTAGTGGAGGGGGCAAAGAACATAATGGATAGTATGTCTAAAAGTAGGTTATGCGAGACCATGTCAACCGCTTTAGATAGATCTAAGAATATGGCTGATACGAAGTTGTTGTTGTTTCTCAGTTGGTTAACCTGGTTCTTAAAGGAAAGAAGAGCAGTAGTTGTACTATGGTTTGGGCAGAAGCCATGCTGTGTGAAGGAGAGGAGATTATGTGAGGTTAAGAAGTGCATCACATGGGTGTGAATACATTTCTCCAGAAGCTTGGAAATGGGGATAGGACAGCAATGGGGCGGTAGCTTGATAGCATAGGCGTTGCCGCCTTTTGTGTAGGGGAATAATATATAACACTTTCCATAGTTCAGGGATGTAAGCTTCATTTATGGAGCGGTTTATAAGAATTGAGACAGGGTAGGCTAGGGACTCTGCAGTTAATTTTAGGAAATTAATGGGTAGACCATCTGCTACGAGAGTGGTGGGTTTTAGTTTTAAGAGTATTTTTCTAACTGTGGAGGTTGGTACAGGTGAGACTGTAAGGGAGGGTATATTGTTGTGGTCTATAGCTGGGGTGAATATAGAGTTATTGTTAGATAGTCGGGTAGATAATGAGAGAATAGATTCTGTGACGTGATGGTTAAATTGAGAAGCTATGCTGTCATTATTAGTATTGGTGTTGGGAGCTAGAGTGGTAGATTTGCCTGGGTTCAGAAGGGAATTGATAGCTTGCCAGAACTTTTGGGGGGTTTTGGAGTGTTTGTTTTGGATACCTAGGAAGCAGTTCTGTTTATCCATTTTTGTTTGTTTTTTGGCCTGATTCCGAAGTTGTTGATATTTATGTCTATCTTGGCTAGTGTTATTATTTTTCATATCTTCCAGGCATTGTCTCTGGCTTTTGTTAATGCTTTTGTGGTCCTATTTAGCCAAGGGGCATAGTTAACTTTTGTTCTAAGTTTCCTGATGGGTGCTACTGTATTTAGAACATTCATAAAAGTACTATTGAAAAACTCAACTGCCTGGTCTAATGCTAGAGTTTGTAGTGGGTGCCAGTTACATTGCTGTAACATGCTGTTAAGAATCTGTGGATTTACCTTGTGTTCATTTCTAGTTTCCTTATACAATACTGGTTTGAGTAGGTTTACCTAATTACAAAGCAGGAATGAAGGTCAGTGGTCACTCAGTTCATCAGGTAGGCAGCCAACATGATCATTTTATTTTGGGGAAATTAACTAAAGTCCATAGATTCATAGGTAAGTACTAGGCTATCAGCCCTATAAAAGCCTAGCTATAACAATTCCCTGGCTATTTCTTCCCACACTATTTACTTCCCTGGACCCCTGTCTAGCAGGGCGACTGACATGATCCCCGGATATTTTGTCAACTCTGGTGGGTTCTTGGATTGGATGCGAGAATTCAAATAAGTTAATATGGTTTGAGGGATTGTTGGAGTTGCAGGTTAGCCCATCTAGGTTTAGGATGCCTAGTAGGATAGTTCCTTGGGGCAGGTTGATTGTAGCCTATTCTAACATTTCCTCTATTATAGGTGTGTTATTTTCTGGAGGAATATAACTGCAGAGGATGTTGATAGCAGGATGGTTTCTTAGGGTAGGTTGATTGCAGCCCATTGTAGTATCCCTTCTATTATAGGTGAGTTATTTTCTGGAAGAATATAACTACAGAGGATGTTGATAGCAGGATGGTTTCTTGGGGTAGGTTGATTGCAGCCCATTGTAGTATCCCTTCTATTATAGGTGAGTTATTTTCTGGAGGAATATAACTACAGAGGATGTTGATAGCAGGATGGTTTCTTGAGGTAGGTTGATTGCAGCCCATTGTAGTATCCCTTCTATTATAGGTGAGTTATTTTCTGGAGGAATATAACTACAGAGGATGTTGATAGCAGGATGGTTTCTTGGGGTAAGTTGATTGTGGCCCATTGTAGTATCCCTTCTATTATAGGTGAGTTATTTTCTGGAGGAATATAACTACAGAGGATGTTGATAGCAGGATGGTTTCTTGGGGTAGGTTGATTGTGGCCCATTGTAGTATCCCTTCTATTATAGGTGAGTTATTTCCTGGAGGAATATAACTACAGAGGATGTTGATAGCAGGATGGTTTCTTGGGGTAGGTTAACTGTGGCCCATTGTAGTATCTCTTCTATTATAAGTGAGTTATTCCCTGGAGGAATGTAACTACAGAGGATGTTGATAGCAGGATGGTTTCTTGGGGTAGGTTGATTGTGGCCCATTGTAGTATCTCTTCTATTATAGGTGAGTTATTTCCTGGAGGAATATAACTACAGAGGATGTTGATAGCAGGATGGTTTCTCGGGGTAGGTTGATTGTGGCCTATTGTAGTATCTCTTCTATTATAGGTAAGTTGTTTCCTGGAGGAATATAACTACAGAGGATGTTGATAGCAGGACGGTTTCTTGGGGTAGGTTGATTGCAGTCTATTGTAGTATCTCTTCTATTATAGGTGAGTTATTTCCAGGAGGAATATAACTGCAGAGGATGTTGATAGCAGGATGGCTTCTCTGGGTAAGTTGATTGCGGCCTATTGTAGTATCTCTTCTATTATAGGTGAGTTATTTCCTGGAGGAATATAACTGCAGAGGATGTTGATAGCAGGATGTTTTTTCTGGGTAAGTTGATTGTGGCCTATTGTAGTATCTCTTCTATTATAGGTGAGTTATTTCCTGGAGGAATATAACTGCAGAGGATGTTGATAGCAGGATGTTTTTTCTGGGTAAGTTGATTGTGGCCTATTGTAGTATCTCTTCTATTATAGGTGAGTTATTTCCTGGAGGAATATAACTGCAGAGGATGTTGATTCTCTTTTTGGTTTTGAGGGACATAATGGAGCCTAATGTCTCTGCATTCTGAAATTTGGGAAGTGGGGTTTTCAGAGGCTGGAGGTTAAGTGTGTTTTTGAATAAAATTGCAACATCACCTCCCTTTTTGGTATCTTTGTCTTGCCTTAAGATGCTATAACCTGGGGGGAGAGCTTCTTCATTTTGGGTGGTGGGTTTTAGCCAAGTCTCAGTAATGGTTATTATATCAGGTGAGTAGTGGGCTATGAACGGGTGTAGGTCATGTAGTTTGCTGGGTATACTTCTTGAGTTTAGGTAATAATAAGTAGGTCTGATTTTCGTTTGTCTGAGAGAGTTTTGTTGCATGGAGCTGGGTTGGGGTATATGTCTCCTGAGATTAGTAGCCATTTTCTAAGGAATATTTTGAGTTTTATAGCATGAGCTAGGTCTGTATTTACACTAGATGCTGTTTGTCTGTTGAGAGGCAGTGTGGTGTGTGTTTTGTGTATATAAAATAATGAGGTATTATTAAATAGTGTGAGCAGATTACAATATTTTTGTGTGTATGGGTGTGTGTGTGTATAGGTATGTGTTATGTGGAATATACTGTTTAATTGTATGTTAGTGTGTAAGGATGTGGTGTAGGCTAGATAGTGAAAGTTAGTAGTAGTAGTGGTAGTATGCCTTGTATGATTTGTCTGGGTTTTAGGAGTGGAGAAGGTTATAAGTAGGAAGGTGTGGTATGGAAGTGGGAGTGGATTTGATACCTGAGGGATGGTGATAGCTGTTGTAGGAGGGGGTGTGACTATATGGACTATACGTGTAGGAGCACTGGGGGCGGGTGAGATTTGGGGGCATTGTAGGGGAGCAGAGTATGGCAAATGGAGTGGGCAAGAGCAAAAGAAGCGAGTACAGCAGAAAAAGTATCAGCAGACTGCAGTTTAGTAGCTATAGTAAGAAGGTATTTAATTATATTTAAGGGAAATAATGTAGGATAGTGTGGATAAAGCAGGAGAATAGATGCAGCTGCTACAGTTTGAGAGTGCTTCAACAGTTACCACATCACAGTGCCATAACTTAGTTTGGAAACAGGTTAATAAATCATGCACAATACATTTATCAGCCAATTATCAGCTCTGTGCACTCACTGAGGAAGGCTAGTATAGCCGAAACCGGTTTGCTGTTTTTTGAGGGTTTTGGGGGCTTTTATATCCCTACTCTTTATGGATTTTTTTATCTTGGTGCTTATGAGTCTATGAATTTAATTAAAAGCGTTATTTTGTTCTACACTTTGTGCTGACCCATTCTCTTTCTTTGGATTGACTTTGAAGCTTATGGGGCCTTTGCACTTGCAGTACTTGAGTGGTGGTTTTCTCTATTGAGTTTACATTTCCTCATCCATTCATTCAGATTATACTTGAAAGAATAAGAGACATACTTCAGAAAATATAGCCAGAGAGTAGGATAAAATGAAAGTGGAGTTTATAAGTAAGGTAAAAATAAAAGGGAAAAGTCATATCATTAAGAAGTTACAGGAATTATTTGGAGGGACTGAGAAGGTTAACGTATTGCAGAATAGTGGGAATCTCAATAAAGAAGAAGAGGTGCAAATGCAGAGTGCTAAAGAGAAAAGAAGAGACTGCCTCAGTAACATACATGAGTTGAGAAAGATTGCTGTTTAGTAACTGATTTTGATAATACCTCCAGAGCACAAAAGCTTTTAGCACTATTGCTCAGGCACAGAAAGAAGAAAGGGGTGCCATCAAGCTTAGGGAGCCTATAACAAGGAAAATGAACAGAGATCCTGTAGAGGTATTACAAATATGTTGAAAATTTTGTGAAAAACTGTATAAAGCAGAAAAATGTGGAAATCAAGAAAAAGAACAAATGGAAATTTTTTTATGGAAGAAGTAAATATGCCAAGGTTAGAGGTAGATGAGGCTCAATTATTAACAGTTAGGATAGGAGATGAGATAAAAATGATGATGTATGACCAATGTACTGGAGCATCTGCAGGAATAGATGGCATTCGTGAGGAAGTTTGGAAGCTAGGAGGAAAGAAAGTAATAAAGATCTGGAAGATTTGGTTTAACAGTACTTTAAAAGGAAAAGCACCAACATTCTGAAAGAAAGCTGTGATGGCTGTAATCTCTATAAAGATGGTAAAGACCTATCAGATCCAGCTTTATATAGGCCTAGTTCATTTCTAAATCATGATTATTAAGTGTTTATGTCTATAATGGCTAAAAGGATGTCAATTTTTATTTTGTACTGAGGAATTGCTAAGCTATGCTACAAGCTCATGTTCATGATATAAAATAACAATTAACCATAAAATATATTTCAGCATTTGAAAATAAAGCCACAGGACATACAATGTAAAATTAGGCTTAACAACCAAAGTTATTATATTTTTGAAAGGATGTTGGGAAAAAAGATCTCATTAAGGTGGAAACTTTGCAATGAATGACAAGACAAGTAGTATACAATGGGTTGAATATTAAGAACACTTGTAAGGTAATAAGTGCATGTTTTCTTAAGACGTATAAAGACTTTTTAGCACATTTTTGATTTAGAAGATATATCATGGGAACATCTCATGAAATTGTTCCTTTGACAAGCAACCTTGGGAGACAGTTTGTTTAAATATGTAGTACCAAGCTATTGGGAACATTTGTTATTTTTGTATTATTTCACTGATTTGTTTTTGAAACTGCTGAACTCATTTAACTTGTGACTTCCTTAAAGTGATTCAGCAGGTTCTTCAAAACATGACTGTCTACAAGGGTTGCAAGATGTGTCAGTAGTGTAAGCAGCTGAAAACCAAGCTTTGGGCAGTGAACAGTTTAAGCTGGCAAAAGCTTGCAAACTGCTGTAAACTGTTAACAATAATTAGTAACTGAAGTTTCTATGACACCCAGAATGTCAACAAGGAAAATAAAAAGTAAGGTAAATGAGATAGCAACTATGAACACAGATAAGGACACTAAAAACAGTGTAGTGGAACTGAAATGGGAAAAGCAGATGCTAATGGCAGAGGAATACAAGAATGTAAAAATAATACAAGGCAAGCAGTCATAGGGAACATAAAATACATGGCCACATATACCTTTATGATAACCATGGTGTAAATTTTTCACTAGCCATCTGACCAGCTAAAGGAGAAACCTCTTCATTCACCACAGAAAGAATAATGACCAAATAAACTCTGAGATTATCAAGAGGAGTGGGATCCAGTTGGAATATGTAGAGACAAATTACAGAAGGCTGCAAGAACTACAAGATATTTAACCTGGCATTCAGAAGAAAATGAAATAGACAAACCACTGAAAAAGAGATGAAAGAAAAATAGTGGAGCATCAATTAAAATATGAAAAAAATGTCACAGAAAGTGTCTGAACTTGGGACCAGGTCACACAGAGGCAACTTGAGGTTACAGCCACACCTGAACAAACTGACTGGAAGAATTGTAAAGATTTTATGAGAAAATGCCTCAGCGCATGGACTTGATTTTATATTGATGATATTAAAACAGAAAGATCATGTAGAGTAAATATTCCCAATTACTGATGAATGAAAAAAAGAAACTAATATATTATGTGATAGAAGCCAAGAGACAATATTGTATACCATTGGTAATGCATGCACTACTTGTAAAAATGCATACAAACTTAATGGGATAAGTGTGCTGACTGAAACTAGACTAGATAGCATGATTCATTAATATAATACAGTAGGAACCCTGACTGGAAGAATTTGGTAAAATGCCTTAGCACAATTACAATGTTTTGTAAGTTTATGAGCCTCCAGACCTTTCTGTGTTGAAGGGAAGCCTTCTAGCTTATCAGTGAGAGTGGTAAGCACTAGGTAGCCTATCTACCATAAGATGAGTGGTTTCTGGCCCAGAGATTGTAGTTTATTGGCTGTTTTGGCACTTTTTGAGTCTCTTTCAACTTTCTGGTTTAAACGCCCATGCTTACGTGGGTTTGCAATTGTTTAAGGTCCACGGATACAGTTTTGGCATCCTGCAGACTAGGACTGTTGTGTAAGTTTCTGAGCCCCCCAAACATTTCTGTGTTAGAGGGAAGCCTTCTAGCTTATCAGTAGGAGTGGTAAGCACTAGGCAGCCTATCTAGCACAAGAGGAGTGGTTTCTGGCATAGAAATTGTAGTATATTGGCCATTTGGGCAGTTTTCCTTTCACTTTCAAATTTCTGGTTTAAAAGCTCATGTTTACATGGGTTTGTGCTTCTTTAAGCTCAGCGGATCCAGTTTTGGCATCCTACAGACTACAAGAGTGCAACAGAAAGGAAAACAGAGATACTCTTAAGTGCCTCCATTTTGATTTTTTCATAATTTACTGCTCTCTACACTTGTTTTTTGTCATTTGTTTAATTTATCTGCATTTATTTAAACTGTATTTGCCTTAATATTGCTAGACACAAGTGCGCTAGCTTGTACTGTATTTAAAGTGTTTTTGCTACTGTTCTAACTGCTTTTCTGCAAAAAAAAAATGTAAGCTTGTTTTTTTTTCCTTCCTGTAACTAGTCTCCCAACACAGATTTGCTATATCCAGGAGGACTTTGTAAGCTTTCTTCAACACCCACCTTCTTCTGTGTGTTGGAGAGGCTAGCTTATCTAGCTTAGTGGTGGGAGTGGTAAGCACTTGGCCTTTTGGACATTTTTTCATCCCTTTCAACTTTCTGGTTTAAAAGCCCATGTTCGTGCACCGTGCAACGGTGCTCAGTTGAGGTAAACAGTTTCCCCCTTAGAATGTGCTTGTTCTTTTACTTCTTGCACTTCAATTAACATAATCGGCTAGCACTTTAACAGGCTTTTGTAGCATTTATTGTAGCACACTTAGGTGCTATCAGCACTAGCTGTTCCTACGTAGTAACAGCACCAGTGTTTATTAGTTATGACCACCCCTCCTGGTATGATTGTAGGGCAATTTCCTGTCCTTTCTCCTGCTAACCTGATGCACTTGGGCATTCTGAGACAGTGTGGCAACCGTCTAATGTACACAGACAACCCTTTCCTCTTATATCCTAACACTCATACCTGTGAGAAATGCACTTATATCACCAAACTGGAAGCAGTGCATGCTCCAACCAAGACCGGACTAGCTGGTCAAGAGGAGAAGGTCAACACCTGCAGTTCACTACATAGAACACACAACCCTCCAAAACACCAACCATCACAAACCACACCTAGAAACACAAACCATACACCCACCTTCACAGAGGCTCTCAATAAAAATTTACCGAAACAACAGAGACCCCTGAGACAAAAACTCACTTGACCACCATGACACAACACCAACCCAAGAACACATAGCTCACCACCACAGTGTGCCCCTCGACCCAAGCCCTTAAGGCAAAACCCTTTGCCCAATGTATTAATCATAGGAGGTTCAGTTGTGAGGCACACTGATGTCCCACTCACTAGGTTGAACAAGGAGAAGTGACAGTCAGTTGTCTATCAGGTGCCAGGATCCGCCACATAACACATACACTCAGGTCATTCCACAAGTACAAATATGACTCAGTCATTGTCCATGTGGGTGTGAATGACCTGAGACATACCACCCTGGACTATATGAAAAGAGATGTGATGGAACTCTCAGAATATGTGGCCCAGGCAGGTATGACCCTACCCCTGAGAAGTATTATGCCATCACCCAGAATGATACCACAGTATGAGCAGAAACTGATTGACTTCAACAATTGGCTGAGTTTCTGGTGTCATTCTAAGAGGATCCAGTGTCTGTCTGCCTGGGATGACATGATCGACAGAACTCAACGCTTTTCCAAAGACAGCCTGCATCTGTCACCCCTGGGATTCTGGGTACTGGCTAAGGTTCTTGCCACCCCTATAGTGCCTTTTTTAGGCAGTGTTTCAAAGACCAAAATTCCACTGTAACAGCTACAAACAAATGGAATCTGAGGGTCATGCTGCTTAATGCTAGAAGTGTAAATCTCAAGATGCACTTGCTCAAAGCTCTCCTCGAAATGGAAAATGCCGACATCTGTGCTGTAACAGAGACCTGGTTTAAAGAGGCAGAAAGCACATCTGCACTCCCAGGCTACAACACATTCCATACCTTTCGGCCCCAGAATATGTCTGGAAGCTCTAAAGGAGGTGGTGTCTCCATAATCTTAATGATACACACACCTCTAGACTGGTAGCTCAGCATATTGCATCAGAGATACTTCAGGTACAACTAACACTGAGTAAGATAGTGATACAAGTCATAGTCTGCTACAGAACCCCAAACACGTCCCTAGACTCTCACTCCAACTTCCTAAGCACCCTGGAATCTATCAAGGTCCAACCCAATATTCTCATACTGGGTGACTTCAACTACCCTTCCATCAACTGGAAAAACTATTCAAGTACCAATGTACAAGTCCAACGCTTTCTTCTAATGCCCTGGATCAGCTCATTCTAACCACCCACTAGAGGAAGCAACATCCTCAACCTGGTCACACCTATAGTCATTTCCTCCCTGGTTAAATCTGACCATAAACTGATACCCATGGAAATCACCATCTCACCCCCCCCCCCCCCCGGTAAGGTGACCACCCTGAAAAACTTCTCTAAAGCCCACTTTGGGCTCCCAAAAACAGAGGTAGCTAACTTCTCGACACCCATGCCAATGGAAAATAGCTGCATGACTGCCAAATCATGCACCAATGCACTGTATGAGCATGTAAACAAATGCTTGAACCTTGCCATACCAGATATGCTCTTCTCTAAAAAAATGAAGCCAGTCTGGTGGTCCCCAGCCGTCAATAAACTCTACAACAGTAGGAAGAAACTGTTGCAAAAAAAAAATTAAGTCACAAGACTGGAAAACCTCCCTTATCAGTCTCAACAAAAAGCTGAGATCCCTTATCAAATCCTCTAAAGCCAGGTATGAAGGCAGAATTGCAGCTGTAACCAAAAACAAGCACAAAGTCCTCTATAGCTATATCTGAAACCTCAAAGAAAATACCCAGACTTGCTCTGAGTTGTTGCACAATGGCACCTCCTATACTGATCCAACAGATATAGCCAACATACTGGCCAACAGATTCAGTGCCAGCGTTACCCCACAAGGCCCTATCACATTACCAGAAGAAAGCCTGGTACCCACCATTTCTGTGGCACAGGTAAAAGCTGCATTGTCCAAAGGCAAGAATACAGCATCCATGGGGACCTGATAATATCCCTGGATGCATTCTACATGAGCTACAAAATGAACTGGAACCACATCTGTGTACCCTGTTCAATCACAGCCTTACCTCATGATATGTCCCTAACGAATGGCGCGCTGCTACAGTCATCCCACTCCATAAAGGGGGAGCAACTACAGACCCTGGGAACTATCGCCCCATTAGCCTGACTAGTCTGGTATGCAAAGCTAAGTGCATCATCATGGACCTGCTTAACAAAGATATAGGCAATCTCCAAACTTTTGACCCCACATAGTTTGGCTTTGTCAAGGGGAGATCCTGCCTGCTGAACCTGGTTGACTTCCTCGAGGCAGTCACCAAGGCTGTGGACGAGGGTAAGGCAATGCATACAACCTACCTCGACCTGGCCAAGGCCTTTGATACCATTCCCCACTCAGGTATCATTGATAAACTCACCAAACTAGGCATCAATCTTTACATCACTAGGTAGGTTGCAAACTGGCTCACAGACAGGACCCACAGAGTGAAACTTGCAGATTCCTAGTCAGACTGTTGATCAGTCATGAGTGGAGTCCCACAGGGCTCGTTCCTGGGCCATCTCCTGTTGGGCATCTACTTCTCAGAAGTCCAGGCCAACACAGAGGGACTCTGGCTGACCAGGTTTGCTGATGACTGCAAGCTAGGTGTCATTATCAACTCCCCAAATGATGCAGACATCCTACAGAAGGGCCTCTCTGAGACCAATGACTGGTGTTGGAACCATTTCCTGAAGCTTAATTCCAAAAAAAAAAATGCGTTATCATCCCCTTTGGAAAAAACTCACTTCCCACGAATTACCACGTTGATGGGAGCCCACTGAACACTGAAGGGGCTATAAGAGATTTGGGCACCCAGGTCAACAGCCAGCTCACCTTTGACCAACACATTGCCACTGTGGTCAGAAAGTCCTTCTACGTGGCACATCTTATAACCAAAGGTTTCGCATCCAGGAAGAAAAAGGTCATCATCCCTCTCTACTCATCCCTCATTAGACCAGTCATCAAATATAATGCCCCGTTTGGCATGTACCTGACCAGACACCTACAATAGCTGAAGAGGCCACAAAAGTACCTCACAAAAAGGATCCTAGGGCTTAAACACATGTCCTACATGGACAGACTCAAGAAACTTCAGCTGTTCTCAGTCTCTTATTGTCTACGTAATGGTGATGTCTGCTTGACTTACAAAGCCATGTCTGACCCAGCCCTACTTGAAATGCTATACCTAAAGAAATCCCAATCCGCCTGTGCCATACACTGCAGAGATCACAACCTCATTACCACAATTAACAGAACATGCTGGAGGGACAGGTTCATCTCCCAAAGACTGCCCATACTCTGGAATAAGCTTCCCATTCATGTCAAGCAGAGCACCTCACTGGCCCTCTTCAAGAGAAATCTTGACGAGTGGATGGGTAACAGAAAGTTCACTCCAGGGATCATTACAGTTCCCCTACTGGATTTGGGCACCATGAACTAACATCGGGTGGCATGGTGCCTGGGCAATTTTTTGGGGGGCTGGCTTGTAAAGGCTCCAGGGCCATTAGCCTAGTACACACCTATGAACCTATGAACCTATGTATTCTGAAAATGTTTTAAAAGCACTGAGATCACTAACAGTCAATGTAAAAATTATTTCATTTTATCTTGTTGTCACTACATGCTATCTGATAAAACTTCCTGTTTAAATGAACAAAAAAAACTCATATATTATGTGGTAGAAACTAATAGATACTATAGTATAATGTTATTTCTGGTAATGCATGCACTAGCATTATTTATTTATTTTATTTATTTTATTTTACATTTGTTAACCAGTAGAGTCCAGTTGGATATAGGTCCATTTTCAGTGGAGGCCCGGGAAGAAAAGCTCCATAGCAATTTTAACAAGTAAGACGGCAAGTATAACAAAAAGGCACTTTTGACAACATACATAAGGCACATCTTCTTACACCTGAGAGAATATGGATGTACAATAGTCTTCTTGTCAATGATGAGACTTTACATCTAAACATATGGACAATAAAAGCCTGTAGTTACAATATTACACTAGTTGATAATAGCAAAAAAATAATGAATTACTAGCCAGGGATGGTAAAGAAGCATAGTCGATTATTCAGGAAGTGTATTTTGAGTAGTTTCTTGAATTGGGTTGAGGAATTGTTACTTATTATATAGGCAGGAATGGAATTCCAGATTTTACAGATGTAGTGGCTGTAGACAGATTTACCTGCCTCATTGTTAAATTTGGTTACCTTAAGGAGGTGTTGGGTGCTTGACCTTAAGGATCTGGTAGTGGTGTAGGGTTAAAGTCGTTGTTGTAGGGCTGGGGTGTTGTCTGAGTGATGTAATACTTTGTGTGTGAGTGATAGTTGATTGACTTGAATCATTAGCGGGAGTTCTAACCAGTTGAGTATTTTGAGGCTTTCGCAATGGTGGGTTCTAGAAAGTGAACCTGTGGCAAATCTAGCTATCTTATTGTGACAGCTCTCAAGTTTGTTTAGGTCAGTTTTTTGGAGATTGGTAAGCACAGGGGAGGTATAGAGTGAGGTGGATAGCAGGTGTGTCCTGGCTGTAGTAATTTTGGCATGGTTGTAGAGAAATTGTTTGTTGCAATAGAGTAGACCCAGTTTTTTATGAACGTTTTTATGGTCTGGGAAATGTGAATGTCATACTTAAGGTAATTTCCAGGCCTAGCAGTTTGGCTTGATTGGTAGGGGTGATGGTGGTATTGTTGTGTGAGGAGATTGTAAAATTATATGAGGGGGGTAAAGATCTGTGAGGGATGAAGAGGAGTAGTTTTTTTTAGCTGGGTTTAGAATGAGGTTCTGCTTGGTGATCCATGTTTTGGCTAGGGAAAAGCATTATTGTATTTGGGAGAGGAGGAGGTCTAAGGTGTTGGATGCGCAGATTATGGTGGTATCATCTGCGTATTGGACTATTGAGGCTTTGGGAATGGTGGATGGAAGTTGATTAGTAAATAGGGTGAGGAGAAGTGGACCCAGGATAGAGCCATGGGGTACCCCTAAGAAGACAGGCAATAAGGGAGACAGTTGGTTTTGCCATTTTACAGCTTGATGACTACCATCTAGATAGCTCTTAAACCAAGAAATAGCAGAGATGCTAAGGTTTAGGGTGGATAGTGAGTGACACATTTTTTCATGGTTGACCATGTCAAAAGCTTTGGATAAATCTAAGAGTACAGCAGATATGAGCAGTCCATTATTTCTGTGGTTATTGACGGTGTTAGTAAATGATGTAAGCATCGTGGTGGTGCTGTGAAAGGGTCTGAAACCATGCTGCTGTGTGGATAGCAATTTGTTTTCTAGGAAGTACTTCATCAATTGCATGTGGACAACTCTGTCTAGAAGTTTTGATAGGGGGGGATAGTATGGCTATAGGGCGATAGTTACTGAGTTTGACAGAAATACCCACTTTGTGCAGTGGAGTTATATGAGATATTTTCCAAAGCTGGGGTACTTTGCACTCAGAGATAGATCTGTTTATTAGTATGGAGACAGGATAGGCTATGGATTCAGCGGCTAGTTGAAGATATTCTGTTGGTAATTTATCGGCGGCTATGGAGGTTGGTTTAAGTTTTAGGAGTAGTTTTTGTATGATTTTTGGTTGGCGCTGGGTTGAAGGTAAAGATGGGGTGATTGATATCTGTTTCAGGTGGAAAGGGTGTTTTTGTTGGGGTGGGGCTGTTGGGGCTCAGTTGGTTGTTAGCTAGGATTTGGATAGTTTCTGTGAAGAATTTGTTAAACTGTGTGGGGATTTTGTTTTGGTTATTTACTATTTTGGGGGTGGGGGTGGTTGTCTTACCTGGTTGTAATACAGAGTAGACTGCAGCCCAGAACTTTTTTGGGTTGTTTATATTTTATTATGAATATTTTGGTAATAGGAGATTTTGTCTGTTTTGATATGTTTTTGTTGCGTAGTTCAAGGTATGTTTGTTTATCTATTTGGGATCTGCTTTTACGATAGTTTGTCCAGGCTTTCTTTGTATTTTTGAAGTGTTTTAGTATCTAAAGTTAGCCAGGGGGCATGTTTAGTTCTGATTCTTGTGTTTCTGGGGGGGGGGGCATGATGGTTAAGTATGTTTGTGAAGGTAGTATCGAAGTATAGTACTGCTTCATCAAGGTCTAAATTTTTTAGGGGAGTCCAGTTACACTTTTTTAGGTCATCGTTAAAGTTGAGTAGGTTAAAGTGTTTTTTGTTCCTAATTTCACACACAGTTACTTGGGTCAGTTTGAGAGTTTTGCTTCTTAGTAGAAATGTAGCTTGGTGGTCACTGAGGGTGTCTGTCAGGCACCCAGTGTGAGATATTTGGCAAGGATGAGATACAAGTATCCAGTCTAGTATAGACTGATGTTTGGTTCTGTCTGTTCTAGTGGGGGAAGTTATAAGTTGGGTTAGTCCATGTAAGTTGATGTGGGGAGAGGGTTTTGACTGGTGCAGTTGTGCCAGTCAATATTAAGGTCGCCTAATAGAATGTTTTCTTGGGGAAGGGAGTTAGATATCCAATCTAGGAGTTTTTCTGTAATGGGAAAATTGTTGCCCAGAGGGATATAGCATCCTATGATATTGATGTGCTTATTTGGGTTAAGTTTTAGTTTAGTGAGGATGAGTTCAGTGTTTTTAAGGTCTGGGGTTGTGATGTCTAATTTTTCTAGGATAAGATGATTTTTGTATAGTATGGTTACTCCCCCACCCCTTTTTCCTACTCTGTCATTTCGGATTATATTGTAACCTTGTGCTGTGATTTCATTATCATGGATTTCTGGCTTTAGCCAGGTCTCAGTCAGTATCACAATACCTGGATGGTAAAAGGAGATTAAGGCATGGAGGTCATGGAATTTGTTTGAGATACTACTAACATTTAGATTTATGATGAGGAATGAGTTTGTGGGTCTGTGGGGTAGGGTATTGTTTAGGTTGGGGGTTAGTGTGTCTGGATTGAATGGGCCTGGGTTGGGATGTATGTCACCACGGCGTATGAGTGCAGTTTGCAGGTGTAAATAAAGTTTGAATAGCTTATTGATGATTTTTGTATGCCTTAGAGTAGTGTGGGATTGTCTGTGAGATGGGTGTATTTTGTGTCTGAGGTGGTGGATAAGGGTGATGTGATAGTGGTATGGGGTTAGATGAGTATAAGGCTTGGGGTTTGGAGTATTGAGGGATGTACCTTTGTTAGGGATGATTAGTCTGTAATTAACTTGAGTTTGATAACTGGTAATGGAGGTTAGCGGTATGAGGGAAGAGATACAAATGGTATATAGTAGGAGTTGTGGATGTAAGGGTTTTGATAGTGGAATCATGAGTCAACCCAATTATAATTAACACTATGATAAAACAGGTTGATTGAAGAGTACAATAATTCCTGGCAAAATATGATCCAGACTGTCTAATTGTGAAAAATATTAAGCACAAGCACTTGAATATGTGCATATACAGAATAATAAAGACATACAGCAGCATTCATCATGGCGAAAATCAACTATATAATTGCCAGGTCAAAAGAACCCAAAAGTATAGGGCTAACAATGTTACCAATATCCAAAAAAGAATTCTCATTATATTTCAAAAATATTTAGAATGACATTCACATAAGTTTTGCAATAAACACACCAAACAACTGCTGAAACCAAAGAAAACGTTATCCGAGCACTATTATGCCCCAACTAAGCAAATCCGCATAAATATTACAGTCCAAACCAACTTGTAGCGCCAAACGATATGGCAATACAATGTAATCAGTTCAGCACAGCTAGACACATCCACGTCTGCAGAAACAGTTCAGGCAGGCTTGAAGTTCCAAACAATAAAACAAATGTTATCTCCATTTGCAAAAATCCCAAAGGTAGATGCTGAATATATTGAAAAATCATATATGTCCCGAACACTAACCGAATATTTAAAAAATATATAAAGTTTTAAATAGCGCGCATATCCATTAGGCAGATGCACACTGAAAAAAACAGTTCAGCAAGTCTCAAACCTCATGAAAAATTGGTAGAATATCAGCCATTAATCCAATTAGAACACTTCCATGTTAGCAACAAGAAAAACAAATCAACAAGCCTCAAACGTCGATGAAAAAAGGTAGAATATAGGCTGTTAGTCCAACTGGAACCCATCCACATTAGCAACAGGAACCACAGCTTTACATGTACAATGAATGAGACATGCAATGACTACTAAAGATATGCTAGATAGTATGATTCACAAAAACAATGCACTGGAAACACCAACTAATGAAAATTAGTTAAATGCAAGAGGTTGTTTGGTATAACTAAAATGTAAAACATGCGTACTAGAGTATGATTTAAAACAATTGTATGTTTTAAAACAATTGATATCAGTAACTACCAATGAGAAAATAACTACTTCATTTAATTTTCTTGTCACATTTGTCAAGCTTCAGAATGAAGACTTCTCATTCTGTATAGACTGGCATGTTTCCAGTGCTCTTGTAATGCAGTTTGCCATCCTTGATGAGCTCTGATAGACTGCATGATGGTGGAGGCACTATCTTTGGACAGTAAAAGTTGACATTTTAAAAATAACTACATCTTCTGGAATAGTCACTGGCTATGCAGGGTGGTACAGTGGTGCTCCTGTTTCCTCCCATGTTACAAAGACATGCGTCTGGACTGTTTCTCCCCAGGCCTTTGCTGAAAATTGGCTTGTTCAAAATCGGACTTTCCAGGTAAACAAATGTTAAATAAATACCTGTCAACACAAGGATATTGGGAAGGTTTCAGAAATGAAATGCTGTAGGCAAGGAAGATAAACAGATCAGAGATGTATAATAGCTCTTCTCTTGCACAAAAGAATTTGAGTAAAAAGAGCACTGAAAAAGCTTCACATTGCCTTAGGTGCAGAGCATCAGCTCTTTGAATTGGCAAAAATATGTATATAGCTAAAATGCTGTTTATTTATTGGGTAGTGAAGGAACTGTGTATTCTAATAACAGACTGGTTCATTTCAGGCAATATTGCAGAAAAAACATTTAAAGTAACAGAAAAGGGATAAAACACACTATAAAGAATCAGTTTGTAACAGAAAGACAATATACATTAAGTAGAATAAAATATAATCTTTACTCTGGCACAATATGACTTGTTGGTTAGGAATATAAAGTGGTTTGTTGATGAGGAAAAAACAGGATAAGATACTGATTTTTATTTGTAATAGAAATGCAGAAGTAATAATATTACAGGAAACACACGTGAATTATAAAAACATAACGTTTTTCTAGCAAAGTTGGAAGAGATGTTCAGTGGAGTAGAAAGATGGTGAAAGAAGGGGGTCTCACTATTCATTAAAAATGGTGTAGGAATAATAACTGAAGAATGACTGAAAGACAGGAAAGACTTACAGCAGTGAGAGGTTGTCAGCAGGGTTTAAAAATTATATTGCATGCACTGTGTATTCAACCAAAAGCAGTGAAACACATTATAAAGTATACTGTGGGAAACATTGCAGCTTTTCATCAAGGATGTATTTAGCAGCAGGGGATCTGAACACAGCAGGAAATAGGGAAGATCTGTTTGGAAGGTCAAAATATCATAGAGCACTTACTGGTTGGGTGCAGATGCTTGTACAAGTATATGCATGAATTTATCTTACTGATGTAATACAAACAAGATGGAACAAAGTGGAATATACACACTGTCCAGTGAAATATGGTTCCCAGACAAGATTAGACTAAATATCAGGACATCTCTTTTTGGAGAAGCCTCTCTATACCCTCGTGGCAGGAGCAGACAGTAGGACTGTCTAATTGAAGGTTACTGGTTCAGGGCTCAGTTTGATCTATTTCATTGGTACAGAGCTCAGTTTGGGTTTTTTCATTGGTTTGTTTGTATTAGCTACCTTGCTCTTGCTTGCGCATAGTGCACCATCATGCACCACTGTACAGAGGGGGTAACTCTTGGTGGTTATACACTCAAAAGCACCAATATAAGTATTTTCCCTTAGAAGTGGCTATCTAGCAGAATGGTTCTTGAATAGCTCTCAGCTGTTCAATGAGATTTTACTTTTTACCTGTGAACCTCAAACCCTATAGATCTCCTCTTTTATATACTTCTTACTGTATACCCCATAGGTATTCACCCTAAAATAGCTTCCTGCTTGATATACCCATCTTTTCCTACTTATCTGCTGTAATACCAGGTTCAAACCTTGCATTATGGACTGTAAGTTTCTCTCTGTTTCTCCTGGCAGCCTGGTGGACATGTTTTTTTTTGAAGGAGTGTAGCAACTGCCTCATGTACAGTATACTGTCAACCCCTTACTCCTAAATCACTAAAGTACAATTTGTGAGAGATGCTCCTACACTAAGAATCTGGATTCACTGCTCTCTAGCACCCAGAACAGCAACACTAAACAGGTTGTCAGCTCATACACCATGATTCCTATTCATAATATGCACTCAACACATAAACGTTCATATGGAGAGGTACTCTCCAGAAACCTGCCTAAACACCAGAGACCTCCAAAACACAAACATGATATACCTAACACAACACCCAAAGCATCCAGTACACATAAAAACACTAGCATCTGTGTCTCACCAAATAAGCCCTTAAGTCAATGAATAACTATTCCAGATATTTTAGCTATAGGTAACTTTATAGTGAAACATACAGATACCCCACTCATCAGGCTGAACACGAAGATTGTTACAGTCACCTGCCTGTCAGGTGCTAGGATTCACCAAATAACACATGCACTCAAGTCTCTCAACAACAAGAACTGTTATGACTCCATCATAGTTCATGCTGGTGTGAAAGACTTGAGATGTACCAATCTGGACTATATGACTGAACTCTCTGAATATCTGTCCCAGACAGGTATGTCCCTAGCTTTGAGCAGCATCTTACCCTCGCCTAGGATGATACCACAGTATAAACAGAAAATGATTGACTTCAATAATTGGCTTAGATTCAATGTCATTCTAAGGGGATCCAGTTTCTGTCAGGCTGGGAAGACATGGTGAATAGACCACACTGCTTTGCCAGAGATGGTCTTCACCTGGCATCCCAGAACTGAAAGAGCACTCTCCTCAGCCTAAACAAGCAGATAAAACAACTCATAAAATCTTCAAAGAGCAACCATGAGAAAAATCTAGCAACCATAGCTAAGGATAACCATAAGGCTTTCTTCACCTACATCCACAACCTAAAAGGTAGGACTCAGATGTGTGCTGAACTAATTGTGGATGGCATCACACATACTGACCCTGTGGAAATTGCAAACGTCCTAGCAGACAGATTTGGCAAACATTTCAAACCCCTATCCCCCCAGCTTACCACAAAACATGTCTTCATCACCTTCTCCTCCCCGCATCTCCAAAGAGCAAGTCATCATTGCTCTCTACAAGGCTAAGAACACAACCTTCTTGGGACCAGATAGCATTCTGGGCTGCATTCTTAATGTTCTAAAACAGGAGCTAGCTACTCCATTAAGCACTCTGTTCAACCATAGCCTGAGTACTAGCTTTGTTTGCACTGAATGGAAAACAGCGACTGTTATCCCCTCTGCACAAGGGTGGCTCGACAACAGACCTGGATAACTATAGACCCATACGTTTAACCAACCTCATCTGTAAGGAAATGGAGAGAATCATCATGGGCTCCATAAATAAGGATGTAGGTGACATCCAAACCCTGGATCTATCCCAGATCGATTTTGTCAAGGGCAGGTCATGCCTGCTAAACCTGGTGGACTTCTTCGAGAATGTGACAAGAGTTACAGATGAGGGCAAAGCCGTGCACATGGCGTATCTTGACTTGGCCAAAGCTTTCAACACTATCCCACATTTGGGCATCATTGACAAACTAACGCAGTTGAATATCAACCCCTATGTTGTCGGGCGGGCTGCAAACTGGCTCACATATCGACAACATTCAGTCAAAGTAGGAGACTTTACCTCTACCAGCAGACCTGTCATTAGTGGGGTCCCACAAGGGTCAATGCTGGGCTCCCTCTTGTTTGGCATATACTTCTCAGACGTGCAGGCCAAAATGGAGGGACTGTGGCTAACCAAGTTTGCGGATGACTGAAAATTAGGTGCTATCACTGAATCCCCTAGCAATGTCAGCGTACTTCAAAAGGGGCTTACACAGACCAATGATTGGTGCCAAAGCCATGGTCTTAAACTAAATGCTAAAAAAATGCATAATCATTCCCTTCAGTAAAATCAATGTCCTTACTGATTATAAAATAAACAACAATATCCTAAGTACCAATTCTGTAGTGAGATAGCTGGGAATACAAGTTGACTGTGACCTCAACTTTGACCACCATGTGTCTACTGTTGTGAGAAAGACATTCTATGTTGCTCACCTGATTAGCAAAGTAATCGCCACAAGAGCAAAAAAGGTTACAACTCCCCTGTACTCATCCCTCATTAGGCCTATTATTGAATATAATGGTTCTTTTGGTGCGTACTGTACCAGACACGTGCAGCAACTTGAGACACCTTAGAGATTTCTAGCTAAGAAAATTCAGTCTCCAACACGTCTTATACAAACAGACTGAAGTCACTGTCACTGTACTCAGTAGTGTATAGACTACTTAGAGGCAACTTATGTCTGGTTTACAGGGCTCTCTCCCTGACTCAAATCTAATGGAAATGCTACATATCCATAAGTAAAATGGGACTAGAGTCAACCGTTCCAGGGACGTCAATCTAGCCTGCAACATAAACAGGAGAGGCAGATACATCTGTTAGAGCTTGCTACTCCTCTGAAATAGGCTTCCTATCCATATCAAACACAGCACCTCCATGACCCTGTTTAACTCATTAACCCCGACTACCATCTCATAACGCCTCTGTGCTTACATCCAAGCATGCTATGAAATTATAGGAATTTCAATCCATTTCCCCCAAGTCCCTTCCAGTGGTGTGAGAAACTTTAATGGAGAATTTTAACTGTGCTAAGGGTAAAACACACTGAAATCATAACATCCTTGTTATTCTCCTGTATAGTTATGATTCAGTGTGTAAAACATGCTGGTCACATTAAACTTTTACAACAAATCAGCTTTGTAAGCCTTTGATAAAGCAAGTGGTGGCAGCCAATGGAATTCTTGCAATCCACGCCACCACTTGCAAAACACCTCCACCCTAACCTAATTTTCTTTTGTTTTCCCCAAATAAATAGAGGGTCCAGCAGCAGGTATTTAATTTCTTTTTGCTGATAATTGCAGATTTTACCTACTACTGGATCTCCCTATTTATTCTCAGCACAATTTGCAAGGATCGCTATTGGAGAAATCACCCCCTGTTTGGCTGTAGTCATCTGAACGTTCCACTGGTTTTCTGCCATAGTAGTTCAGGTAAGTAAACATTCAATGGGCATTCATGTGCATCCTGTTTGTGTTCTCAGCATCTGGCCATAAGATGGACTTGCTGTGTACTGTAACTGGCCTTTTGAGAAGTTGCTTTGATGTAGAGAGTGAATAAAGGCAGACATTTTACGTGACAGTTGTATATCAATATTTTTGCTAGCTAGCATTGTTATGGAACTTGGGTTGCTTTAGGGGTTAGAGTCTTGTAAAGCATTGCTATGGAATTGAGTAGTGTGTGTAATCTTCCTTTGATTCAGGGGTGGCTTGTGGTACTGGCTGCTTAGCTGCACCTCTCCCATTTGCAACAAAAAAGGTATTAAATGCGGAAAGCTGAGTATTTCACTTTAAAAAAATAATACTCTGCATTCCAGTTCTTCCTTGGTTGTTGCATCTGTTGTCATCAGCAAAAAATTGTCTGTTTTGAAAACGATGCTGACTTTGGGCTTAATAAACTAATTTAATAAAACTGTTTATTTTGTTCTTTATTTCTTTGTTGTTTATAGCACTTTGTGTACTGTGTATTTTTTCTAGCTAGTTTCACTGTGTGTGAGGTATTAACTGGAAATTGTCCACTCTTATTAAGCATCTGTTGGGTTGTTTGTTTATGATAAGTTGTTGCAGTTAAACTCTTTTTTCTAGTGGCTCCTTTAGCTGTTTAAAACTTTCTTTTAAAGGCTCACTGCTGCTTTTCAGCTGTGAGTAACATTTCTGCAGTTTGTTTCCCACCCTTCCTCCCTGTTGGTATAGTGTTTTTATAATTGGTGGCTTTGCAGTTGCCCGCCCCTAGTGTAAATTTGATCTGGGACCCTCCTTCCAGTCTAGTGTCATTACCTCATTCTACCCAGTACAGGGAGAGCATTTGAGAAGGCCAATCAGCTTAGTTTCTGCTACTCCTTTCTCTCTTTCCTTTCTCTCTTTCCACAAAAAAAAAAAAAAACACGATCTGCTTTTACTGTATTTGTGTTTTTTCCTACTTTATTTTGCTTTTGCGTCATCTTAAAAGTACTCAATTGTATTTATTACTGCTTGGTGTAACTCATTCTAATCCTTTTAGTTTAAGCAAAGCACCTGGGCTTCAGACCAGTTTTACATTAAGAAGGTTTGTGGTCTGCACTGTAGTGGCAGAATAGGTAGCTTACATCCTTCTAAGTTGAGAACTGCTGACTGAGGGCTCAGTGTCTGTTATTCAAAAAGTGTATTAATTCTGGTTTAAGCACTTGGGCTTGAGGCCAGTTATTTTACATTAAGATGGTTCGTGTTCTGCACTCTTGTGGGAGGAGAGGCTGGACTCTGTCCTTCTGAGCTGGGAATTTCTGGTTAAAGGCTTATAGTGCCTGCATATTTGAACTGCTTCTTACTGAATTTGGTACACCTTGTTTGCTGTAGCATAGACTAGATCCAGGCCTGCTGAATCTAGCTTTGTTTGTATAACTTGAACACTAATCCAGGCATTATTTAAAGTATTCAGTTGTATTTATTACTGCTGGTAGTAACTTGATTAAAGTGTAGCTATCATTTCTAAGTCTTTTGGATTAAGCACTTGGGCTTCAGACCAGTTGTTTTACATTAGGAAGGTTTGTAGCCTGCACTGTGGTGGCAGGACAGGTAGCTTACATCCTTCTAAGTTGGGAACTGCTGATTGAGAGCTTAGTGTCTGTTATTCTAAAGTGTATTAGTTCTGGTTTAAGCACTTGGGCTTCAGGCCAGTTATTTTACGTTAAGAAGGATTGCGGTCTGCACTCTTGTGGGAGGAGAGGCTGGACTCTGCCCTTCTGAGCAGGGAATTTCTGGTTAAAGGCTTATAGTGCCTGCATATTCTAACTGTTTCTTAGTGAAATCGGTACACCTTGTTTGCTGTAGCATAGACTAGATCCAGGCCTGCTGAATCTAGCTTTGTTTGTATGCTTGTTGTTTGTTTATTTCCCTGAAACGCTAATTCCTCCTAAAATGCGGCCTTTTAGCACTTCTGTGGATCCCTAGTGATATCTGCATTGCTTACTGTATTTATTTCCTTGTTTGGCTTGAAAGAAAGTTACTGTTTGTCATTTTTCATTTAAGTTACCTGTAACACATTGCATTTAAGTTACCTGGCACTTGCTCAATAAAGCAATTATATAAGTCAGCTCTAAAAAATTAAAAGCACTACACCCTCACAAACTCCCCTTGAGTACCTTGTTCTCCATTGGCCCTTTTTTTCAATTATAAAGGAATTCCCGATGCTATTCTAGCATGTCCAAAGGTCAGTTGTCAATCTCCTCTCCGGTCCAGCTGGTGAATCTGGGAATCTTGAGGAAATGTTACAACTGCCTCATGTACACAGACAACCCTCTCCTCCTCCCAACAAATTCCAACACATATGAGAGATGCAACCATATAGCCAAACTGGAGGCTAAGCTCTCTCAACTCAGTACTGGCGTAACGAGTCAGGAGGAGAAGGAAACCACACTCACTACAATTCCAGTCTCACATAGACCTACCACGACAACAAACCAAACACATAAACACACAAAAACATACTTGGAGGCTCTAAATAAAAATCTGCCTAAGCAGCAGAGACCTCCAAAGCAGACACCCAAGCAACCGCTACCCCAAAACAAAACACATGCAACACATAGCTCACAAAGCCAGTGTGCCGAACAGTCACAGCCCTTAAGGCTAAACAACACACCTGATACACTTGTAATAGGTGACTCTATCGTCAGGCACACTGACGTCCCGCTCACCAGGCTGAACAAGGAGAAGGTCATGGTGAGCTGCCTGTCTGGCGCTAGGATCCGCCACAAAACACAAGCACTCAGGTCACTCCAAGGCAAGTACAAATATGACTCAGTCATTGTCCATGCTGGTGTGAATGACCTGAGACGTACCTCCCTGGACTACATGAAAAGAGACATAGAGAAGCTCTCTGAGCATGTAGCCCAGGCCGGTATGACCCTGACCTTGAGTAGCATCTTACCCTCACCAAGAATGATGCCACAATATGAAGACAAGATGATCAGTTTCAGCAATTGGCTTAAGTGTTGGTGCCATTCAAAGGGGATCCAATGCCTGTCAGCCTGGGATGACATGCTCGACAAGCCACAATGCTTTGCTAGGGACGGCTTGCACCTGTCACCCCTGGGCTTTTGGATATTGGCAAAGGCTCTTGCTACCCCCATAGTGCCTTTTTTAGGCAAGGCTCAAAAGACAAACCCACCTCCATAGGTATCACAAGGAATAGGAAACTAAGAGTAATGCTACTCAATGCCAGAAGTCTAAACCTCAAGATGCACGCACTCGAAACTCTCCTTAGCATGGAGAACATCCATATCTGTGCAGTAACAGAAACCTGGTTCAAGGCTCCTGAGAGCACACCAGCACTACCAGGTTATATCTCATACCATGCTTTTCAGCCCCAAAACTTGGACCGAACCACAAAAGGAGGGGGAGTATCAATATTCGTCAAAGATACCCACACCTCCAGGTTGGTGGCACAGCACGAAGCATCAGAGACTACCCATGTGAAACAAAAGCTCACGGCCGAAAAAATCACCAGGACCTGGATACAGATGGTATACTGCAATAATTCCTTTATTTTACGTATAACATCCACGAATGAAAACAGCTCACAAGTAAAAAACTGACTGAAACGAGAAATACAGTCAAGCGCTTTCGCCCGGGCTCTCCCAGGCTTTATCAAGACAACAATACAGGGAATGTACTTCCTTTATATATGCTTGTGCCTTCCCAATAATTCAATTATACTATTGTACTTAATTCAATTATTCTTACTAATTAAAAAGCTTCCTGGTGCTTAAAACCATATAATCAAATACGTTTCAAGCATTTTTAAAAGCATTTATAAAACATTTTTAAAAGCATTTTAAGAGCATTTTTAGGGTCCCATAAACAAATTAATTTGTAAACATACAATTTTATAAAAGTTCATTTGAAAAACCTAATAAATAAAATAAATAAATATGAACTTTTAAATATTGTTAAATAAATGAATCCCAAATGTACTGTACCTGTACCAAAAATATATAAATAATTTAGGTATATTGTATGTGCATATATAAACTACCTCTTATGTAAACTATTCTATATTATTATTAAAAAACTTGTGCATATTTATATTCATTTTGAAAAAATTACAAAATTGTAATAACATCCACAAATGTAAACAGTTCACAAATAAAAAACTGGCTAAAACAAGAGATACTGACAAATTATAAGCAAGACTATTTTGAAAGATTATTGAAAAAGTAATTAAAAAAGTTTGTTTAAAAATTGTTAAGAAGCATAAAAATGTACTATAGTGCTGTGCATAAACTTTCATACATACTACTAGTTATACAAAATATTAAAAGTAGACTATGCTACAATAAATGCAAATAATAAATACTTAAAAAATCATCCTGTTCAATCAGTATTCCCAAAAAAATATATTGTAGTGTCATTTTATTATAGTTATAAACATAAAAAAACAATAAAAATCCTTGCACTTATAAATTGAATAATTTGGCTATAGTTTGGCTCTTTGTAATTTAAGGGCACTGTTAATACTTATGGCATCATTAAGCCCTGGTGATCTTGTGGCATTTAATTTTATTTGCCATAACAATTCCTTATATTCCTTATATATTCCTTATATATTTTTGGTACAGGTACAGTACATTTGGGATTCATTTATTTAACAATATTTAAAAGTTCATATTTATTTATTTTATTTATTAGGTTTTTCAAATGAACTTTTATAAAATTGTATGTTTACAAATTAATTTGTTTATGGGACCCTAAAAATGCTCTTAAAATGCTTTTAAAAATGTTTTTATAAATGCTTTTAAAAATGCTTGAAACGTATTTGATTATATGGTTTTAAGCACCAGGAAGCTTTTTAATTAGTAAGAATAATTGAATTAAGTACAATAGTATAATTGAATTATTGGGAAGGCACAAGCATATATAAAGGAAGTACATTCTTTGTATTGTTGTCTTGATAAAGCCTGGGAGAGCCCGGGCGAAAGCGCTTGACTGTATTTCTCGTTTCAGTCAGTTTTTTACTTGTGAGCTGTTTTCATTCGTGGATGTTATACGTAAAATAAAGGAATTATTGCAGTATACCATCTGTATCCAGGTCCTGGTGATTTCTTCGGCCGTGAGCTTTTGTTTCTTGGTTTACCCGCTCTGGTTTTTACAGATTTGCTGTCTCTGTTGTAATAGCATGGCCGAGAATCCTGGTACTATGGACTTCAGTAACACTCCTGCTATTTTAAACAATGATGACGACGACGAACGTCCTGACGATGCTCCCGTCACTAGAGGGGAGTTCAAACAAGTTATTTGTCTGCTTTCCCAAATAAGCGGACTGTTGCTTAATGAAAGCAGTAACGCAACGACAGGTTTGCCGCCCAACCAATAGAACTTAAGGGATAGTTATGAACCTGTAGTTAAACGAAAAAGGAATACTTTTTTAGAAGTCACGGAGGATCTCCGTGAATCATGCCAATCGCTTCAGGAACAACAAGCAAAGGGTCCCACGTTAGCGCCGAAGCAAGGAACTACACTCAATGATTTTATAATTAAAAAATGGACTAGCAAACATTTCAAGTTTGCTGAAGGTACTGTGCATTTTAACAAAAATTATACTACTAATAATGTTCAACTTGAACAACTTGTTTCAGAATTCAACAGCAAGTTGTACTCTTTTAAATCAGTTCAACTCGAAATAGAGTACTTAAATGAGTGCATCAGAGTGGGGTGCATACCTAAAGGGCTGCACTTCAATAAATTGCCTAATAATGCTGTTCCAGGCTCAAATTTGTTCAAAGAGATTTCTGATTTGTATGACAGAACGGGCCTGGAATTATTGAAGCTTATGGTAGCGGATTATGAAGGCAGAGCGAATGTGCTCCTTGCTGATATTGATTCTATTAATACCAGCATTACTGATAACATTAATTTCTCGAGTATTAAAAGAGATTATGAGAAATCATTTATTGAGGTAGATAAGCATTGTGATAGGATTGTACAAAGGAAGATTAAGAAGCTAGAAAGGGATTTACAAGATTATAATAATGGGGTAGCATACATTTTTTCAAAAGGAGTCGACAGGTCCTTTCCCAGAAAATATAATTATGGAAATATGCCAAGAGGAGCACATAATGATGGGTATGATGTTCAAAACAAAGTTTATACTCCAAAAAGAGGAGAAAGACCACCTCACAAAGCTAATCAAATTCAAGATCAGGGTTTTCACTATGCCCCAGGGAGACAAACATACAGAGAAACAAATCAGTCAGCCCAGGGGTGGAGCAAATTCAGGAGATAGTTGCTCCAACGCCCCCTTTAATGATAGAAACTATTCACTTGCCAGCTTGTACAGTGACAAAACAGGGGAACTTTTCTATTTACAATTACACTGAAGTTCCGGTTAATAATTTGTTTTTTGAACTATTTAAAAAGGGCTTTCATTTTGTACCTGAAAAATTCATTAATATTCCAAAAACCATCTTGGACCTTAAACTTTTTACCAGAAACTTGAACTTAAATATTTATTTCAAAGGTGAGCAGAATGTTAGCAATCCCTTCCAAAGAGCAAGTACCTTCAACCCACCCCTCCACCCTGTCTTGAAAGTTTTTGAGGATATGGTAGAAACTGAATTTAGAAATTTTGTACCAAACAAAATGGAATATAAGGTTAACAACTTTACAAGGGATTATTTTGAAACTATAAAATTTTTCAAAAATGAGGGAATTAGACCAATGAAACCAGACAAAGGTGGTGGGGTTGTTCTCATGTACAAACACGAATATGAAGCACATATTTCCAACATCCTACATGATACTGAAAAATATTCAGAGGTTTCAATCAATGAACGCAATATTGCATATGCAAAAATCAGACTCATGCTAGAAGATCATCTCATGCAGGGAGTCCTTAATGAAAAATTATTTAACTATCTCTTTGTGCACAAACCCTTAACGCCAATTATATTTGGCATTCCAAAAGTCCATAAAGGCCTCGACCCCCTAAAATTTAGGCCCATAGTTGCTGGTGCGAAGGGTATTACTGAACCATTGGGCAAATTTATTGATATTGCAACCAAGAAGCTTGTTTCATCAATACAATGCCTTTGTAAGGATTCATGGGAATTTTTGAAAGGGATAAAAAGTTAATTTTTTAATATGACTAACTACATGGTTACCATCGATATAGTGGATTTATTCCCTAGTATCCCCCACACCATCGGAATAGAATGGTTCAGTAGAATACTTATTGAAAAATCATGTTTTAGCAGTAAAATAATAAATTTAATAGTTGAATTTATGGAGGTTATTTTAAATGATAACTTCATTATTTTCAATGGAGAATTATTTAAGCAGAACAAAGGGGTAGCAATGGGCACACCCTGTGCCACGGCCTATTCAAATTTAGTATTACATTTTTGGGAAAGTAAGTTTATTTTTTCAACATGTTGGGTAAAAAACATTGTTCACTACAAAAGATTTCTGGATGATATTTGCATTCTGTGGAAAGGTGACATTAATGAATTTGAAAAATTTATGCAACACATTAATTCCTCTACTAGTTTTTTAAAGTTTACATACAAAATTAATCCTTTTGAATTACATTATTTAGATATTGCTTTAAGGAAGAACAATATATCCAAACAGTTTGAATCATGTATTTGTAGAAAAAACACCTACTCAAACATGTTGTTACATTTTGAAAGCAATCACCCATTGTTTCAAAAGAAGGGGATCATAAAAGGTCAATTAATAAGAGCATCTAGAATTTGCAGCACGGATATCCTTTATTACAAGGAATGTGAATATCTAAAAGAATTGTTTTTAGAAAAAGGCTATCCAATTAACTTGTTTGAAACTTTGGCTAATGAAAAATCCCGAAAAAGGAACACACAGTTTCCCCAATTACTTGGTGACACAGAATCCCAAAAAATTGTTACCATAAAGAATAACAACATGACAAAGAAGCTTCCCTTTCTATATACATACAACATGAATAATGTGGAAATTGAGAATACTATATGTAGATTTTGGCCTATTCTCTCTATTAATGAAGATCTTAAAAAAAAGTATTCCCAACAAACACCAATTTGTCAGAAGAAGGGACTGCAATTTAAAAGAATTATTAGAAAGGGATGTACCACCCAGCAATAGTAAAAACCAACCTACTAGAGGAACTTACAAATGCAATTCCTGTAACCAATGCTGTTTTATATTAAACAACAAAGGTATTTACCTAAAATCTAGAAATATAAATGTATTTCCATCAGGTCATTTTAATTGCAATTCAAAAGGTGTGGTTTATTTGGGATTTTGCCAACACTGTTTATGTTTTTACGTTGGAAAAACTGAAAGAGCCCTAAAAAGAAGGGTATATGAGCACATTTATGAAATTAAAAACAAAAAAGAATCAAATGCATTTTACAAGCACTCTCTGATTTGCAGTAATATGTGCTTAAAATTCTTTGTGTTGGAACAAGTATTTAACAGTGTAAGAGGGGGTGACTGGGAGGCATCCCTGGAATATAAGGAATTGTTATGGCAAATAAAATTAAATGCCACAAGATCACCAGGGCTTAATGATGCCATAAGTATTAACAGTGCCCTTAAATTACGAAGAGCCAAACTATAGTCAAATTATTCAATTTATAAGTGCAAGGATTTTTATTGTTTTTTTATGTTTATAACTATAATAAAATGACACTACAATATATTTTTTTTTGGGAATACTGATTGAACAGGATGATTTTTTAAGTATTTATTATTTGCATTTATTGTAGCATAGTCTACTTTTAATATTTTGTATAACTAGTAGTATGTATGAAAGTTTATGCACAGCACTATAGTACATTTTTATGCTTCTTAACAATTTTTAAACAAACTTTTTTAATTACTTTTTCAATAATCTTTCAAAATAGTCTTGCTTATAATTTGTCAGTATCTCTTGTTTTAGCCAGTTTTTTATTTGTGAACTGTTTACATTTGTGGATGTTATTACAATTTTGTAATTTTTTCAAAATGAATATAAATATGCACAAGTTTTTTAATAATAATATAGAATAGTTTACATAAGAGGTAGTTTATATATGCACATACAATATACCTAAATTATTTATATATTTTTGGTACAGGTACAGTACATTTGGGATTCATTTATTTAACAATATTTAAAAGTTCATATTTATTTATTTTATTTATTAGGTTTTTCAAATGAACTTTTATAAAATTGTATGTTTACAAATTAATTTGTTTATGGGACCCTAAAAATGCTCTTAAAATGCTTTTAAAAATGTTTTTATAAATGCTTTTAAAAATGCTTGAAACGTATTTGATTATATGGTTTTAAGCACCAGGAAGCTTTTTAATTAGTAAGAATAATTGAATTAAGTACAATAGTATAATTGAATTATTGGGAAGGCACAAGCATATATAAAGGAAGTACATTCCCTGTATTGTTGTCTTGATAAAGCCTGGGAGAGCCCGGGCGAAAGCGCTTGACTGTATTTCTCGTTTCAGTCAGTTTTTTACTTGTGAGCTGTTTTCATTCATGGATGTTATACGTAAAATAAAGGAATTATTGCAGTATACCATCTGTATCCAGGTCCTGGTGATTTCTTCGGCCGTGAGCTTTTGTTTCTTGGTTTACCCGCTCTGGTTTTTACAGATTTACTATCCATTTGAAACTAACTCTGGGTAAAACTGCCTTCCAGTTTATAGCCTGCTACAGACCACCCTCCCAAACACAGGAACCCCACTCGGCCTTCCTGAGAATACTGGAAAATATGAAGGTCTCTCCAAACACTATTATATTGGGCGACTTCAGCTACCCAAACATAGACTGGGAGCATTACTCTAGCTCCAACACCCTAGCCCAAAGGTTCCTAGAATTTATAAACTCAAATGCTATGGAACAACTTGTTACCACTCCCACAAGAGGGGAAAACATACTGGACCTGATCATCACCAACATGGGGACACTATGCTCCAGACCAGAAGTGTATCCCTCACTGGTAAGATCAGACCATAAACTAATCTCACTGGATATTCACATCCCGACCCCACCCCCTGCCCAGAAAACCACAGTGAAAAACTTCTCTAAAACAAATTTCACACTCCTCAAAACTGAGGTGGAATCCTTCAAAGCCCCCGGGCCTGTGGAAAATACGGCCCAGACCACAGAATCCTTTATAAACGCATTCTATGAACACCTTCAGGAATGCATGGATCATGCGATCCCAAATAAAACCAGGACCCAATCCTCCAAAGGCAGACGTCCTGTCTGGTGGACCCCAGCCATAAACAAGCTATACAATAGAAGGAGGAAGCTACTAAATGATAGAGCAAAATCCCAAAAGGGAAGGCATCACTGATCAGTATTAGCAAAAACTACGGCACTCATAAAATTGTCTAAGGCCAGCTTTGAGAGAAAAATTGCACAGGACACTAAGGATAATCACAAGGCTTTCTTTAGTTATGTTAGGAACCTGGGTGGTAATTCCCAGATATGCTCAGAATTAGTCCAAAATGACAAAAAATACACTGAACCCACAGACATTGCCAACATCCTAGTTGACAGGTTCAGCGCAAACTTCTCCCCACCCTCACCACCAAAAGGGCAAATATCTATCCCAGCAGAGTGCTGCCCCCCTGACATCTCAGATGCTCAGGTAAGAGCCGCCCTCTCCAAAGCAAAACACAGCATCAATGGGACCAGACGGTGTCCCGGCTGCCCTACATGAACTCCAAGAAGAGCTAAACCCAAACATAAAACTACTGTTCAATCTCAGCCTTACTACAGGATATGTGCCCAAAGAGTGGCGTACAGCAACAGTGGTCCCTCTCCATAAAGGTGGTGCCTCAACGGGTCCTGGAAACTATCGCCCCATAAGCCTAACTAGCTTGGTCTGCAAAGCTATGGAAAGGATCATCATGGACCTCATAAATAAAGATATTGGGGACCTACAGACACTGGATCCTACCCAGTTCAGCTTTGTTAAGGGCAGATCCTGCCTCTTAAACCTGGTTGATTTCTTTGAAACAGTCACCAAGGCCATTGACGAGGGGAAGGTGGTCCACACAGCCTACCTGGACCTCGCAAAAGCCTTTGATACAATACCCCACTCAGGCATTATAGATAAGCTCACCAGCTTAAATATAAACCCCTATGTCACTAGATGGATTGCAAACTGGCTCAAGGACAGAACCCACATGGTTAGAATTGCTGGAGCCATGTCAGACTCCAAACCAGTTACAAGTGGTGTCCCACAAAGCTCAGTCTTGGGACCTCTCTTGTTCGGTATATATTTCTCGGAGGTACAGGCCAACATGGAAGGACTGTCGTTGACCAAGTTCGCAGATGACTGCAACTGGGCGCCATAATCGACTTGCCATCTGACACAAGCATCCTCCAAAAGGGCCTCATAGAAACAGACAACTGGTGCCAGAGCCATGGCCTCAAGCTAAATGCCAAAAAGTGTATAGTCATCCCCTTTGGCAAAAAAAAAGTGCCCACAAATTACCACATAGGTGGTAATCCATTAAGTACAGAAGAAGTAATTAGGGACCCAAGTTGATAGCAATCTCTCATTTGACAACCACGTGGCCAAAGTGGTTAGAAAAACATTTTATATAGCCCACCTAATCATGAAGGGATTCACATCTAGATCAGGGGAGGTCATCGTGCCTCTTTACTCATCCCTCATCAGGCCCATAATTGAGTACAATGCCCCTTTTGGGATGTACCTTACCAGACACCTGCAGCAACTGGAAAGACCCCAAACGTACCTCACCAAGAGGATCAAAGGGCTCAAACAGATGCCATATGCTGCCTGGTTAAAGAAACTCCAGCTCTACTCAGTGGCATACCGCCTGTTCAGAGGTGATCTGTGCCTGACGTATAAAGCCATGTCCAACCCAGAATTAATGGACATGCTGCACCTCAGAAAATCCAAATTCCATCGAGCTACACGCTCGAGAGACTTGAACCTCAGCACTGAAATAAATAGGACATGCTGGAGGGACAGATTCATAACCAAGAGGCTCCCTTCACTCTGGAATAAAATCCCAGTCCAAGTTAGGCAGAGTCCCTCATTGACTCTCTTCATGAGGAATCTTGATGAGTGGATGGGAGATCATAGGTTTACCCCCGGGTATCACTTCTGTGTCACTGTTAGACAGAGGCACAGTATACTAACCTCGAAAAAGGGCATAGCAAAATAAATTTAAAATGGGTGGTGAATGCCAAACACATTCTGGCTAGGCTTATAAATGCCCTAGGGCAGATAGCCTAGTATGAACCTATGAACCTATGTATGTGTTACGTTTTGCACAAATGAAGAAAGGAAGCAAGCTGCGGAAGCCCTTACAAATGCCTTCTATGAACACCTCCAGGACTGCATGGATCAGGCAATCCCAAATAAAACCAAGACTTTCCACAAATGGTAAACGTCCAGTCTGGTGGACCCCAGCCATTAACAAACTTTACAATAAGAGGAGAAAGCTATTACATGATAGAACAAAATCCATAAAAGGGAAGTCACCCCTGATCATTATTAGTAAAAAAATACGAGCACTCATAAAATCAACTAAGGCCAATTTTGAGAGAAAAATTGCCATGGATTCAAAGGACAATCATAAGGCCTTTTTCAGCTATGTTAGGAACCTGGGTGGAAACTCCCAGATATGCTCAGAATTAGTCCAAAATGATACAAAAATCACTGAACCCACAGACATTGCCAACATACTGGCAGACAGGTTCAGTGCAAACTTCACCCCCCTCCCCTAAAGGAGAGATAACTATCCTAGCAGAGTGTAGCCTCCCAGACATCTCAAATGCGTAGGTGAAAGCTGCTCTCTCTAAAGCTAAAAACACAGCATCAATGGGACCGGATGGTGTCCCCGGCTGTGTGCTACACGAGCTAAATGAGGAATTAAACCCGCACATAAGGCAGCTGTTTAATCTCAGCCTTACCACAGGATACGTGCCCAAGGGGTGGCGTACGGCAACTGTGGTCCCACTCCACAAAGGCGGTGCCTCTACGGACCCTGGTAATTACCGCCCCATAAGCTTAACAAGTCTAGCCTGCAAAACTATGGAGAGGATCATAATGGAGCTCATAAACAAAGATATAGGGGGCTTGCAGACATTGGACCCGACCCAGTTTGGCTTCGTCAAGGGCAGATCATGCCTTTTGAACCTGGTTGACTTCTTCGAAACAGTCACCAAGGCCATTGATGAGGGAAAGGCAGTCCATACAGCCTACCTTGACCTTGCAAAGGCCTTCGACACAATACCCCACTCGGGTATTGTAGAAAAACTTACCAGCTTAAATGTAAACCCATATGTCACAAGATGGGTTGCAAACTGACTTAAGGACAGAACCCACAGGGTTAGAGTTGCTGGCGCTATGTCAGACTCCAAGCCGGTCACAAGCGGTGTCCCACAGGGCTCGGTCCTTGGCCCCCTATTGTTCGGCATCTACTTCTCAGAAGTACAGGCCAACATGGGAGGGCTTTGGCTGACAAAGTTTGCAGACGACTGCAAACTGGGCCCTATAGGGGAAAGTGCATCGGACACGGATATCCTTCAGAAGGGACTCACGGAAACAAATAGCTGGTGCCAGAGCCATGGCCTGAAGTTAAACGCCAAAAAATGTATAGTCATACCCTTCAGGAAAAACAAGGTAACCCCAAGCTACCATATAGGTGGCAATCCACTAAGCACAGAAGAGGTTATCAGGGACCTGCGGACCCAGGTTGACAGTGGCCTTTCTTTTGACACTCACGTTGCTAAAGTGGTTAGAAAGACCTTCTACATTGCCCACCTGATCATGAAGGGATTCACATCCAGATCTAGTGAGGTCATTGTTCCCCTGTACTCTTCACTTATCAGACCAATGATTGAGTACAATGCCCCATTCGGGATGTATCGCACCCAACATCTGCAGCAATTGGAGAGACCCCAAAAGTTCCTCACCAAAAGGATAAAGGGACTCCAAAATCTGTCATATGCTGCCAGATTGAAGAAACTCCAGCTCTATTCAGTTGCATACCGTCTGCTCAGAGGTGACATGTGCCTGACATACAAGGCCATGTCCAACCCAGAATTAATGGACATGCTCCACCTCAAAAAATCCAAATCCACCAAAACCACTAGAGCAAGCGACTTAAACCTTAGCACGTTTATAAATAGGATGTGCTGGAGGGATAGATTTATCACTCAGAGACTCCCTATGCTGTGGAATAAAATCCCGGTCCATGTGAGGCAGAGCACCTCGCTGGCTCTGTTCAAGAGAAATCTTGACCTGTGGATGGGAGATCATAGGTTTATCCCGGGAATCATCTCTGTGTCACTGCTGGACAGAGGCACAACAAACTAATGGGCACAGTATTTTTTCATATAAGGGGTGGCGTAAGCCACAAAAATTTGGGCTAGGCCTATAAATGCCTTAGGGCAGATAGCCTAGTATAAACCTATGAACCTATGAACCTAAGGGTACCTGTTTTATGCACTTTTATGCATTCGTTTTTTTCTTTAGAGTATTCAGCCTGTTGAGTTAGCTGTTGTAGATGTTTTTGCATTTATTGGCTAATCCTAGGCATGCATATATTTTATTTAGTTGTTACATTTATTCTGTTCATATTTCGTGACTTCTTATATGAAGCATTATGTAATACTGCCGGCCTCCACTCTCCAGCTTGTCCCCAACACTGAAGAGATCACTGGGGTGAATGTTTCATTTTGTTCTTGTGCATACTTGGACATACTACTGAAGGGGTCTCATGGCAAATGTTTCATTTGGACATTTGTGCATACTTGGGCATACTACTGCAGGGGTCACGTGGCAAATGTTTCATTTTAGAGCTTGTGTATACTCAGATATACTACTGAAGGGGTCATTGGGGGAAATGTTTAATTTTTATTCTTGTGTATATGTGGTAAGGACTCTGTCATCTACTATACTTGCACCAGGAATGTAACTTTCATAATTAGCATACTCAACTCCACTTGTTACCAAAAGGCTCTGCTCCCCTTGTATACAGCACCTTCATGTAATCTGCATTTCCTACTGGGGGGAGGGATGTTTCCTTTTGGTTCTTGTGCATACTTGGACATAATACTCAAGGGGACATGTGGCAAATGTTTCATTTTGGTGCTTGTGCATACTTGACAGGACTAGTTTTGTAAATTCCACTCACTTTATTTAGTTGTGATAGCAGGAAGTATTTTTTACAGAGATAATTAAGAAAAATGTGGTTTATTTATGGTAAATAGCAGCTCGGATATACTAATGAGGGGATCATTGGGGGAATGTTTCATTTTGGTTCTTGTGCATACTTGGAAGGGCTGCTGAAGGGGTTGTCAATGGAAATGTTGCATTCTGGTGCTTGTGCATAGTAGGACAGACTGCAGAAGGGGTCACTGGGGAGATGTTTCATTGTTGTGCTTGTGCATGCACAGACAACATCAGATAAGGAAGTTATATACTCACCATAATGTTCCATCTGTGTTGTCCATTTTTTTTTCATTCTTCATCAACTACCTATCCTCCGAACCCCCTGATTTTTTCTTCCTGTATATATATATATATATATATATATATATATATATATATATATATATATATATACATATATATATATATGCATATATATTTGTATTTATTACCATGGATATGTGCGTGCATTTTTCTCAGAAATTTTGCATTTCAGATCTGGATGTCTTTTTTAATTCCTTTGGTTGTTTCTTTTTGCTGGCACTTTTCAAATTTATAGAGTTATTAGGATCACTTTCAGATCCTTGTGCTTTGTAAAAAAGTGACATTCTCCTTTATCCCAACTTTACAAGTATATATAAGTAAGGGAGTTTTAAACATGTCGTGTTTAATGTTTCATTTTGGTGCATGTACATGACAGGCATGCTTACTGAAGGGTCATTTGGGGACATATTTCATTCTGGTGCTTATGCATACTTCAGCATTTTATTGTAGGGGTCCCTTGGGTGAATGTTTCATTTTGGTGCATGTTTTTGCCAGGAAGTGTTACTGAAGGGTTGTTTGGGGAACTATTTCATTCTGGTGCTCGTGCACACTTCAATATTTTATTGTAGGGGTCCCTTGGGTGAATGTTTCATTTTGGTGCATGTTCTTATCAGCAAGTGTTACTGAAGGGTTGTTTTTTTCCAGTGTGGTTAAAGTTGAGCTCATTTGGAGAGCATAGTCTTAATTATTTTATATATTTTACATATAGGTTCATAGGTTCATAGGTTCATACTAGGCTATCTGCCCTGTGGCATTTATAAGCCTAGTGCAATTGTGTTTGGCTTACACCACCCCTTGATTTGAGTATACTGTGCCCTTTTTATAGTTTAGTTTACTGTGCCTCTGTCTAATAGTGACACGGAAGTAATCCCCGGGACAAACCTACTATCCCCTATCCACTCATCAAGATTCTTCTTGAAGAGAGTCAGTGAGGTGCTCTGCCTAACATGAATTGGAATTCTATTCCAAAGCAAAGGGAGCCTCTGGGTTATGAATCTGTCCCTCCAGCATAAATATGATCACCTAGACTTAGATATAGCTAATGAATGCCTTATGGTTATCCTTAGCTAGGGATGCTAATTTTTATTCATAGTTTGCTTTAGAGGACTTTACAAGATGTCTTATTTGCTTGCTCAAGCTGAGAAGGGTGTGCTTCCATTTCTGAGACTATTCCTTCATGTTCTTAGGCAGCAATTTCTTCTTCTTATTGTATAACCTATTTATGGCAGATGTCCACCACGCAGGCTGTTTTTTTTTTTCTAGAGGATGTTGCTTTGGTCCTATCAACCTAAGCAATGCAATTGCATAAGTGTTTATACAGAGCATTGGTGTATATCCCATTATAGGTGTCCTTGCCATCAGAGGGGACAGGTGTTTTGAAGCTATTAATGCTCTAGTTGGCCTTGGAGACATTTTTTAGCTTAATTTCTCCTGGGGGGGGGGGGGGGTTGATGTAATTGGTACTTCAAATGAGACTGTTTTATGATCAGACTTCACCAGGAAGGACCCACACTTGTGGTGGTAAACCAACCTCTCATGTTGGTGAGTACCAGATCGAGAATGATTGGACCCCTTGTGGGGGGTTCCAAGGCACTGGAGTTAACAAAGTCCAAGAACCTTTGGGTGAGCATACACATACAGTTTACCCACTCTATGGATGGGTAGTTAAAGTCACTCATAACCAAAGTGTTTGGTTGTAATTTGAATGACATAAGTAGTTCCAAGTAGGCAGTGTGGATATCATGGTTCATTTGTTTTGAGATTGTTGAAAAAAATCAAGATTTGGTGAATATTGATTTGTAATTATAGCTGAAATTAAGTTAATTGTAGAGATTAAAAACTGGCTAATGATTTGTACTATAAATCAGTTTTCCAAATCCCAATCATATGTAGGCATTTAATAGTCTGATATTTAGGGGTGAAATAATGTCCTGATTTATTTGTTACGATGTGAGGAGCAACTCTCATGATAAAACAATAGCAGAGGTTCACAAATCATATATGATGTTTCTGATGAGATAAATCATGGCAGATTGGCAAGGAGGGAAAAATACTGAGCAAGAGTCCAGGAGGGCTGGGGGTCTTCACTGTTACTATCCAATTTATCAGGCACTTACAACATTCTGTAATGAAGATTGTTTACAATTTATTCATTTAGCATAATTTTTTTTTATTTTACAAGAAATGATTGCCTATAAGCAGATATCCACATTAGCTGGTATAATAATAATATTGTATTGCCTATGTAATATGTTTATAGGAAAGTTGTACTGAATTTCACTTTGAGCGAATTTTATGAACAGGTATACGCATATAATGATATTGTTTGTTTATGTTACTTATTCATCATCCTCAATTTTATTCGGTGTTGTAAAAGAATAAAAAAAATCAAATTACAAGAAACAGCAGTGGAAGAAAATCTCATTATTCCAAGGATCAGCTTATGACTTTGTTGGTAACATTTGAGACCCATGTAGTATACCAATTGTTTGAATATAGAAAAGAAGATGGCCATTTATCAGAAGCTGTAATCTAATAATATGTAGCAAATCATGACTTATATGACTTGGCTGCAATAAGTACGTAATAATGTTTAAATGCATTTGTGAATGCCCATGGCCAGTTAAGATGGTTCGTATGTTTGGTATTGTTTTATTCCATCAAAATATAACACTGATTGCATAGAATATGCTGCTGTGAACTGTGGTAGCTATGTTTTTTTATAGTGCAATTATTACAATCTAATCATTTTATCCACAATATAAGAGCAGCTTGCAAGGCTGATATTTCATTGTCTGCTTATAGCAATAAGAAAACAGGCTGTTCAGGATAAAGTTTTATTCCAGTGAAAGTAGACATTCTATGTATTTTTCTCATTTCTGAAGGTTGTCAAGTATTCCAGTGTTAGAAGAAACTCTGATCACTGCTGATAGATGTTCCTTACCTTTAGGCTGATGAAAATCTGTGTGAATGTTATGGGGGGTTCCTGTTTATTGGGCCATTTTTTCATCTCTTCCAAAGTATGTATAGCCATCTGTCAGGGTATTCTCTGAAGCATAAAACTGAGCAATGGTTATATGAGGAATCCAATTTATTTTAATAAAAGTTAGCAGACTGCATACTAGTAATGTCATTCGGGATGTATTCTAAGCAAGGAGTTTCAAACATTTAGGTGGGAGGAAGGGCTCAGTAACATAAATGTGTTATTCTGTTTTTACTGAGTTACTCAGGTTATCTCCTAACAGATGGTGATGAGTCTGTGCTGCATAACAGCCACACAAGGTAATATAATGAATGCCTACTCAACAGGTTACGTGCAGCAATTATCACCTGTGTCTGAGCATGCATACCTTTGCAGTAATGAAATGCAGGTCATTAGCACATTAACAATAAGTGCACTTATAATATAGCACTGAGTCATTATCACTTTTTAGGTCATACTCTCAGCAGCTGTCACTGTTATTCACTAAGGTAGAAGTCGCTATCACATTGATGAATGGACAAGCCAGATTTGGGTTTTGGAACTCCACAAAGAAGAAGCGATAAATCCACTTTATTTATACAGCAGTAAAAGGTTAGTGCCTTTGTCCCTAAAACAAACTAGGAACTTCATCAGACAAATAAAAAAATGTTCCAACAGCTTTTTAAATCTTAGAACCTAAAGTGCATGTGTAATGACACCACAAACCACACCTCTAAACTCAACTAAACTACACCCTTGGTTCATGACATATATACAGCCTTGCTTAAGAGAAAAAAAATACCTAAATGAATGACTTGGGTAAAAAGTATAAAATACAAAATAACATATCAAACATTTTAAAATTGTGAACAAATGTGAATACTAAGTAGACACTGTTAATATGCATATCTAATACACATAAATAAATAAATAAAAGACAAATAGCATATTTTTTTCTTTTAAAGACCTAGTTCAAAATACTTATAAAATCAAGTATTTACATAAAAGTAAGTTGCATGTATATACATGTATATAAAAATCAGGTGTACTCAAGTCATTCATTTAGGTGTTATTTTTTTCTCTTAAGCAAATAATAAATAAAGTGGATTTATCACTTCTTCTTTGTGGAATCCTTTGGCCTGCATTTGCTTTTCTGTGGATTATTGGTTTGTTGCTGTTTTTTTTGGTTTTGTTTGATCTGAGTTACCTGGATGGAAGCAGCAGGCATGAGATCTTCTCCTACACCCATGGATACTTTGGGTGTTTTAACTGTGTTAATACACAAAATTAACCAGTGGTTGGACCATTTGGAAGAACTATCGCACCCACATCTTTCTCAGCTATCTCTTCATCCCACACCTGGTTCTTCTAACCTACTTAATGCAGATAATTCAGCTGCTACTAACCCTAACAATGTGGAGCAATTTTTATCTAGGCCAACAACTACTACTTCTTTTTCCAACAAGAACTTAAATAGACTTAACCGGAACACCGGCACTGCAAACATTTTACCCTCTTTAAATGAATGGTTACAAGAACGGACATTTAAGCACTACAAATACAGGTACTGATTCTTGTTGTTTTGCTGACAAAACTAAATGAAATGAATTATGTTCTGGTAAAGATAAAAAAACTAAAAATGGGCAATTTATATTTTGGGGAATGTATAAAGTAAAAAATAGTGCCAAAAGGCCTACGAGTCTGACGCTATCCCCCAGGACTTGCTGTAGATTCTCCTTTGTATAAACAACTGTTGACTTTGTTTGATAGATTTGGCCTTGAATACATGCAAATTGTTATTGATGACAACAACAAACTGATACAAACACTTACAAAAGAAGCTAGTGAATTAGATAAATCCTTGATGTTGGATACTCAGTCTAAAAACAATGAATATGAATATAAAATAATATTCTATTCTATAGGTGAACAAATGGCCAGCATAAAAACAGAAAGATAAAAAAATTGGAGAGAGACCAAAATGCATACAAGACTTTTACTGCCTACCCCTCACCCCCCAATCACAAAATTGGGGTAGCAAGACTTTTCTAAAAGCAGAATAAATGTAACCAACAGTAATCAGGGATTATCTTACAATACAGAAGACGTCAAAACTTTTTTAGACGAAGAACAACCCCAAGAGTTGAGACATTCAGAACAGTTAATAAACCAACAAACTACACAATACAACCCAGGGGGTCAACAGTGGCAGGAAAAGCGCCAACTGAGAGAGAGAGAGGTTCCAGCCGAACAGGGGCAGGAAGAGGGGTGCTTGGACGGGGAGACATTGAACAGTTTAACATCTTATACTTTTACTCTCCCACAACACTTCCAGCTACCTGTGTCAAAAATCATTACAAACAGAACCAATGACTTTAACTTGTACAATTTTACTAACTTGGTTTTTGATGTTACAGCATGTGACTTGTTTGCAAAGGGACTCACTTTAATTCCTAACTAAAAATGAATCTGCTACAGTCACTAATTTACTTGAAACTATTATTCAAAAACTAAATTTTAAATTGTTATTTAGGAATAACCTAGAGTTTCAAGCGCATATAATTCCCCCATGCACCCCATTTTAAAACTATTCGAAAGAACGTGTGAGTTAGACCTTAGAGCATGGGCTACAAAAAGGAACAAACAAAATAAGAAAATATATAATCTCACAGAAATTGAAACCACTGAACTAAATCTCTTGACACAAACCCCTAACATCAGAATATTTAAACCTGATAAAGGGGGTGGTATTGTGATCATGAACCACAGTGACTATGTGTACAAAATGAAAGAAATTTTGTTAAGCAACAGTTACAATATGAGCTCTTTAAATGAAGTTAACACAATGTATAGTAGAATAAAGGGTAACTTATATGATCTGTTTATTGAAGGGTCCATTAGTATGGATGAGTTAAATTATTTAACTGTGCTTTATCCTAAAACACCTACAATTTTTGGTGTGCCTAAGATACACAGATGTATAAATCAACCCCCTGTGCGACCGATCATTGACACAGATGGAGCCATGGCACACCCCCTAGCAAAATGTCTTGATCAAAAGTTAAAAATATATATACAAGAAGAAGCTAGTGTTTGTAAGGATTCATGGTATTTTTTTAACAAGGGTGAACAAAGTAAGATACAAGGAAAACTTTGTGTTTGTAATGATAGATGTAAAGGACTTATATACGTCCATCCATCATGAAGTTAGGGTGGAATGGTTCTGTGACTTCTTAGTTAGTAAAGGGGTCCCACAAAATAACATTAACGTAAATGAAATACTTTTAGAAATTGTATTAAAAAACAATTTCATCTTGTTTGAAGGTGAATATTACCATCAATTAGAAGGAGTAGCAATGGGTGCAGCCTGTGGAGGTTTGTATGCAAATATTGTGATGATAGAATGGGAAAGGCATTTCCTCACAGGCCACCCATTGTTTCAACATTGTTTCATATATTTACATATTTTGGATGATATTTTTATTTTGTGGGATGGCCAAAAAGATGTTTTAGACAAGTTTTTAATGTACATCAACCAAACTACTGAATTCCTAAAATTTACTAGCAATAAAAGTGAAACAAATGTACCTTTTTTGGATGTCCTTATTTCTAAGGACAATGCACACAAAAAGTTTGTGGCTGAGATATATCAAAAGGAAACATATTGTAGTAGTTTTCTCCACTATGACAGCAACCATCCTCACATCCAAAAAAGAGCTGTCTTGAAAGGGCAATTCGTTAGAGCTGCGAGGATGGTAACATTGTGGGAAAGTTTTCTTTTAGAATGCAACAATTTAGAAAATATGTTCCTAAGGAAATGTTACCCTAGAGATTTAATTCAAGAAGTAATGAGGGAAGTCATTACAAAGAGACAAAATGGACACTTTAGGGCATTATCGGGGAAGGGGCCTAGTGACCAGAGCCTACTGTTAGATGGATCGGTGGCAGAATCCTACCATGTTCCATCAATAATAGACACAACATGTTTGGATGTGGTAACAAATAAAGAGAATAATAAAGACAAGTTTGATAATACTGCCATATTCATCACAACATTCTCTACTGACAGCCACTTTATTAAAAAAACACAAGAACTAGAGTTTATTGAGTACAGACAGGGATATCATGAAACATGTAGGTGAATACCCAGTCTGTGTTTATAAAAAGGGCAAGAATTTGAAATTCTTTTTTGAAAATCTAAACACCCCAAAAAATCAGGATATATGTTTAAGTGTGGTAGGTGCAAGTTTTGCCCATACATTTTGCCAGTAAACAAAATTAACATTAATGGGATGAACTACAAAATTTTGGGTAAATTTTGTTGCAACTCAGAAAATGTGGTTTACTGTGCTAAGTGTTCCCAATGCACGTGTTTCTATATAGGAAAAACTGAACGTAAGTTGAAACACCATATTGGGGAACACATGAGGAACATCAGAGATGAATGTGAGTTTAACTCCTTGGCAAAACATGTTAAAGAAAACAGTGGACACAATTTTAGATTTAGTCGCCTCACAGTAAGACGCTGTCCGGTTCGATTCTCAGCTAGAGCGTCTTCTGCATGGAGAAATGCGTGAATGGGCATACTTTCGTTGAAGGTTGTGCGTCAGGGCTGGTAACTCAGCATGTAAAAATCAACTACCAATCATTAGTGCACCAGAGTTCTGCTGTGGCGACCCCTAACTGGGAAAAGCTGAAAGACACAACAACAACAACAGTGTTGGACAGTATAGTAGTGAACAACAGGGGGGGCGCATGGCCACTGCTACTGAAAAGACAAGAACTGATATGGCAGTTGCGCTTAAATGCCAAGATTTGGCCAGGGTTGAACGAGGCTGTTTCTATTTCAAGTGTTTTAAAATTAAAAGCCTTGAATAGATGACACCTGATTTTTATATACATTTATATACATACAACTTACTTTTATGTAAATACTTGATTTTATAAGTATTTTACAAGTATTTTGTACTATGTCTTTAAAAGACAAAAATATGCTATTTGTCTTTTATTTATTTATGTGTATTAGATATGCATATTAACAGTGTCTACTTAGTATTCACATTTGTTTACAATTTTAAAATGTTTGATATGTTATTTTATATTTTATACTTTATGCTCAAGTCATTCATTTAGGTATTATTTTTTTCTCTTATGCAAGGCTGTATATATGTCATGAACCAGGGGTGTAGTTTTGTTGAGTATAGAGATGTAGTTTGTGATGTCATTACACATGCACTTTAGGTTACAAGATTTAAAAAGCTGTTGGAACATTTTTTATTTGTCTGATGATGTTCCTAGTTTGTTTTAGGGACAAAAGCATTAACCTTTTACTGCTGTATAAATAAAGTGGATTAATCACTTCTTCTTTGTGGAGTCATTTGGCCTGCATTTGCTTTTCTGTGGATTATTGGTTTGTTGCTGTTTTTTGGTTTTGTTAGATTTGGGTTTTGGTCTTTGTGGACTGGAATGATTTCAAGGCCCTCACCCCCCACCAGTTTATTTCTGGCATTTTTACAATCTGTTTGATAGCCAGTAAAGTCCCCATTGTGGTTATATGCCTCATATTTTTGTGAACTACTGCAACTGAACATCGTATCATGTAGTAATGTACTGTGTCACACAGTCACTGTGCAGTTTTCTGGTGTGTTGCTTTTCAAGTACTCTGTGCAGGTATATAACATCAGAATGTTCTATTCCGTTGTTTTTCAGGTGTAATTTCAAGTGGAAAGCTACATGTCCCACAACAAAGATGCCATCTGTTGAGGAGAAAGCGAGCAGCATTTACCTGTTGGGTGAGGAAACAGACTCTGATGGTTGTCGCAGTGGTTCAGATATAGGTATGGACCTTCAGCCACCACTTAATGCCAACCAGAGTGAGGATGAAGATTATGAGAAAGACAATGAGATTCCACTAGCATGTCTGTGTGAGAAGGCCATTGCCTGTGATACAGATGATGACCCTGTGCTAACCATTCCTGACAGACCACTACAACTTGCCAAAGAAGAGTTGATCCATAATGCTGAAACTGACCATGATAGTGAGGATGAGGTACGACTTGCACTCCTAAGGAAGGGGGCCACACAGTATGGTCACCCAGTGCAGTATGATTTTGACACATATGATGAATTGCCCTTATCTGTGTTCAAGAAAGTGCATGGTATCACTGAGACACCTATGAAGTTCTCCACAGACATGACAGTGCAAGTGCTGATAAGGATGTGGATGTTCCTTCGACTGTGCATGAGGTTCAAAGTAGTCCAGAGTATGTGGATTAGGATGGAGAAAATCCACTAGATCTGAGTCAAGGTAGCTCCTTGTCAAGCAAGGAAATGATTGTATCTCAGCATGGAACTTCTGTTAGTAGTTCACTATCAAGTTCATGCAACACAGTTGCTACTGACACTGACAGATCACTATCACTGAGCCATACTGGACTTTCCATTTCCAACTGTTCCGAGCCACCCAGTAAGGTATGCCGAGCATTCCCACCACATAAGATCATGTGGGAAAAACACCTCACAGCAGTACACATTGATAACTTTCTGGGGCCAGTAGGTCCTGTAAACAAACTGGGCTCAGATAGCACTGAGATGGACTTCCTGAATTTGATGTTCCCAGAGGAGCTGTACATCCTTATTGCCAATGAAACCAATCTCTATGCTGCACAGAGGCAGGCTGCTGCAGGCAAAGTTGATACACAGTGGACTCCTGTTTGTCCCGGAGACATACGCACATTTCTAGGTATCAGAATATACATATCTGTTGTACATACAGGCAGTACTGGGAAACACACCATGTATATGGTCGCTTCCCAATAGCTGAGTACATGACCCGAGATAGGTTTGAGAAAATTCAGCAGTATTTCCACTGCAATGACAACCACCTGAGCCTACCTCAGGGCTCTGTGGGTCATGACAAGCTACATCATGTACGTCGAGTATTGGATGTAGTATTTGATGCATGCAGGACACAGTACAATGTGCATCATGAGGTGGCTGTAGACAAAGCCTGGTAAGCCAGAGAAGTATGGCATTAAGGGGTGGGTGTTGGCAGACTCTACCAATGGGTACACACGTGAATTCCAGGTATACACTGGAAAAGCAGACCAGAATACAGAGGTCAGACTAGCGTACCGAGTTGTGGTTGACCTAACTAGTGGACTGATTGGCAAGAAGCATCATATTTACTTTGATAATTTCTTTACATCTGTCCCATTGGCACAGCAATTGCTGAAAGATGGTCTATACTGCTGTGGAACCATGTGCACCAATAGGTCAGGATGTCCTCTAACATTCAACAGGCAGGCCATTGATAAAGCACCTTGAGGGTACTACAAGCAGTAGGAGAATGGACCACTGCTAGCTACTGAATGGAAGGATAGCAACCCAGTATTCCTCCTGTCAACTAACTGTAACCCAGCCTTGTCAGTCTCCAGCACATGCAGGAGAAAGCATGATGGAACAAAGGCATCAGCGCCATGTCCACCAGTTGTAAACATGTACAACACTTACATGAATGGGGTGGACTGGGCAGATCAGCTCAGGACCCAGTATCCAACTGCTAGGAAGGCCCGCAAGTGGTGGCTGTACTTGTTCTGATTCTTATGGGATGTGGCCATAGACAATGCTTTCATTATATTTCATGAAAGCAGCAGCCCCAAACAACTGTCATGCTCTGGCTATGCTATTCCAGCAACCCATTTACAGTTTTGAAGGAACCTTGGCATGCATCTCCTTGCCAGTTACAAGAAGAGGAAAAGATGCACTGAGATTACTGTGCCAGAGCCAGTGAGCCGATTTGAGCATGGCTCACACCTTCTGGAGAAATGGCACAAATCAAGAAGCAAAAACTGTGTCAGCAAGGGTAAACATGCTGAACCATCATGAGGATGCCCAACTTGTAAGAATAACCTGTGTGTTGAATGCTTTGGAGAGTACCATGGCCATAAAGAAAGATGCTGTGCATTGCTGACATCAGGAAAGGCAATCTGATGGTGTGTGCATCAGTGGGTGGGATGCCAAGACACCATGAATTTTGGGATCATCCTGGATGGCAGTGGGGAACTTGGAGACTCTTTAGCTCAGTCCCACTGGACTGCTTTCCTGGATATGCATGGTTTCAAGTGTGCCGCTCTGATTTTTTATTTATTTATTTATTTTATTTTATTTATTTAAGTTTGATGACTGGGAAAGTCCACTGGGCCATAAATAGCCTTTTTTCAGTGGAGGCCTGTGGAGAAAAGCTCCGAGATATATATTGCAAGTTACATGTTACAAAGAAAAACAAAGAATTCATACAGAACAATGAAACATTTTCAGAAGAATAATACATTATGTATTAAGCACTTAGAGAGTTAACATGTAAAACATAAGGTTACTAGACCTTTGCAGGTTAGGTAAGCTCAACATTTACAGAAGACATTATGTCAATAAGCTCTTAGTGAATTAACATTTAAACAATAACTACTATCCATTTTTGGTTAGATGAACCATTTTGCATGGAAGAAGTACCAGGCTATTTGTTATTGAAAGTATAGTACATTAGATAGCAGAGAGAAATTCAGTCCCAGGTAGGGGATGAGATTGTTTTAAATTGAGATGAGGCAATAGTAGTGCTAATTGGTGATGATTTCAGTGAAGGGTAGAAAGGGAGGAGTTGAGAGGGGTTTGTGTTGGAGCGTGACATGGGCATTCCCATTTAGCTGTTAGATGAGAGAACAGGGATTTGAAATTAGTATGGTTTGGTAGGTTGCTTATGTGAGGGGGGAGAAAGTTCCACTGTTTAGATAAGGAGTAGGACATTAGTAGATGGCCAGGAGGTCATGCTGGTTTGTGGACCTGCAGGAGATTTTGGTTTGTGGATATGAGTGGGCAGTTGGGTATATAGGGTTTTAAGGATGTAGCAAGAGATGGGCAGTTTGTCGGTTTAAAGATGAGCTTGTAGACAATGGTGAGTTGTAGGTAACTGAGATAGTTGGGCAGTTTAAGCCAACTGAGGGTGGGGAAGGAGTGGCAGTGGTGGGATGAGTATTTTGAATTGGTTGCAAATTTGCAGATCTTGTGGTAGCAGCATTCAAGTTTGGAATGTAAGCCAAGGTGGAGATTGGTAAACAGAGGGGCACCATACATAAGGGAGGGGAGCAGGAAGATGGATGCCAGGGTTTGACGGGTGGAGGGGCTGAGGAAGTGGTTGCGTCTGTAGAGAATGCTAATCTTTTGGTGGGTTTTTTGATTGCAGAGTGGATGTGGGTATCAAAATTTAGTTCTTCATCAATGATGATGCTGTGAAGCTTTGTGTTGGGAATAATTTCAAGGAGGGTGTTGTTCTGGCTCTGTATGGTGAATGAGGTTTTGTCAATAATGGAGTTTTGGAAGGGGAAAATATCATTAGTTTGCTTTTATTGGCATTAAGAGCCAAGTGGTTGGACTGCATCCAGGATTCTATTGTGGAGAAGGCTAATTGGGTTTTTGCTAGGATCTCGGAGAGAGTAAAGGCTGAGCAGATGATAGTCTCCCCCCAAAAGGCCACCTGCAAATGGAAAGAGTGTTGGTACATCTTTTACTTTGATGATGTGCCCCTTCACTCCCCTTCCACTCTGGTACAGTAAATTATTATTATTATTATTTTACATTTATTGACCGGGCTAGTCTAACTGGATATATGTCCATTTTCAGTAGAGGCCCGAGGAGAAAAGCTCCCAGACAATAACAAGGACAGTAAAAAAAAAAAAAACATTTATACAAATAATCCGCAAGAAATAGAGATTACAAAAAAATAATTGTATAGTCCCCAAGAAAAAAATGTTAAATGCAAGAATAATTACATGAGTAAACAATTGAATGCCAGAAAAATAATTTTTTTTTTTTTTTTTTAGACAGCCAAAAAAGAAATAGTTCTTGTTCAGTTTCGTTCAGTTTCAGTAAGCATAAAAAATAAAAATTTATATAAGAAAAAGCGAAAAGATATTTAATATCCATGTATCTAGGTCAGGCCAGGGAATATTACATGACTTCCATCCATTGATCCCTTATGTCCATTGCTGGATGGGCACATGTAAAGAGAAAAGGCAGAGTTAAGGCATACTGCTGAACTGAAGGAGGTCGTGAGAGAGTAGTGGTATCAGCAGTCTAAGAGGGTACCCAGCACAGGTATCAGACACATCAGATGCCCTCGAGTGCCACTGAAATCCCATGCCTGTCCTGGGTTCATTAGTGGAGTGGCGAGCCTTACCCTGCTTTTTTTCTTTACATGTGCCCTGTCCATAGGTCACTTTCCACTCATGCATTATGTTGACTACACCAAGCCTATATATGTTTACAGTGATATGTGTCTACTAGTAATTTGATTGTGTGTGTGAGCTGCTGGTTTTCAGGTTGCTAGGTATGTACCTCTGCATCATCTTTGCAAATAATGAACCAAAAGAATAATGCCTATGTGGATAGCAGTGAAGGTTCCAACAAGCAAACAAGTGATGACCCTTATATACATATACATGTCATAGTAACCCAATAAATTCCTCAAACATCATCAGTAACTGACTTGCTTTTCTTCCCTGTGAAGGTATTTCTACCTTGGGACACTGACATGGCTTCAGGTTCAGGGGAACAAAAAGTGAGAGTGTAAGTGTGTGGCCATTCCTACATTCACTGGGCTGCCAGACATGCTTCCAGAAATAATAAATACTACAACTTCAGCTTTCCCACATCTAGTGTGAAGGTACACTGGATTGCAAGAAGAGGTGTGCATTGGGGTGGACTCCTGCGGTTGTTGGAAGAGAAGTGTTCCATCTACCCTGAGCCTGACATTCTTGTCTTGCACATTGGAAGGAACAATGTCATCACTCATCTGCTTGGACAGCTGAGGTTTGCAATCAAGGAGATTTTTTAACACATGCAGTCATGGTAGCCACGTTGTCATTTTGTGTGGTCTAACATAATCCCTCGCCAGAACTGGAGACATGCAAACAGCCAACGGGCAGTGCACAAGGCCAGACGGTTGCAGAATGGTTTCATGCGTGGATTGATGCTCAGGGTCCATGGATCTACAATTAGCCACAACTGCATCACTGCAAAGATGATCACCTGTTCAGAAATGATGGCCTTCACCTAAATGAAGATGGCATTGAATGTTTCTTGAGCGATTTGAACAATGGAGTTATGGTAGCAATGCACGGCATACTGGCAACATGCACTGAGTGACAAAAGATGGAAAACAACCATGACCAAGTAGGAACAGTATGGTAAGTGAAAGTCTATTACATTTCATGAAAACCTTTTTCACTACTTAGAACACAGTAAAAGACTTGCAATTATACTTCTGCTAGGGAACATGTCAACATGCTAAGTAATACCTTATTTGAAGACAGTGTTAGACCTCACAAAAGTGACCTCAGCACAAGAAGCTGTAGTAATTGGTCATTTTGGACCATTTCTAGCTCTTTTGAAGTTCCCTGGTTAAAATCTGCCTCTGGCATTTTTTTGAAGCCATATTGCTCAGACACAGCTCCACGTGGTCCTGTTGAGTCTTCCTGGCTACAGAGAACTGAAAAAAAGCGACTGCTTTCATGATTAAGTATCCTGCTGTTTTTTATATTTGTTTTACCTTCTACTGCTTACCTAGAGCAAGCTTTAACTGTTTTCATAGTTATTTATTGCATTTTTTATTATCAGCACTTAAAAGTACATTTTAGTCGAAATTAGTCTAATTCAAGTCGAAAAGTGTTTGTTTGCTGTTTAATTTAATTGTTTGGCTGCCCACTAAAGTGTGCTAGCCTGTACTACTGACTTATTGCCTTTTCTGCATTTAGCACGGAGTTGCCACTAGAGCACCATCGGGGCGCCCGGTTAAACAAGGTTAAACTATTTCTGGCTCCGAAAGTCTGCTCTTCATTTTTCCCTTAGAACTGCTGTACTTGTAATCTAAACAGTCTATTCTCTATCTGTAAAGCTCAGCACTTGTTCCTAAAGCATTTTTTAGTCAGGTAAAGCACTTCTATATTATACAAATTACTTCACTAGCTTAAAACCCCTTGAGTACCCACTTCCCTATAGGTCCTTTCTGACTCAGTTACACAACAAACTTTTTCATTTCTTCTAGCATGTCAAAGGGTCAGTTGCTAGCATCCTCCCCTGCTCAGCTGGTGAATCTGAATATTGAGGCAATGTTACAATTGCCTCGTACACAGACAACCCTCTCCTCCTCCCACAAAACACAAATACATGCGAGAGATGCAACTATATAGCCAAACTGGGGGCTGAGCTCTCTCAACTCAGGACTGGCAAAACCAGACAGGAGGAGAAGGTAACCACACACACCATAAACCCAGTCTCACATAGAACTATCACAACTACAAATCAAACACATAAACACACAAAGACATACTGGAGGCACTGATCAAAAATCTACCAAAACAGCAGAGGCCTCCAAAGCAGACACCCAAACAACTGCCACCTCATGACATAACACAAGCAGCACATAGATCACAAAGTCAGTGTGCAAATCAGTCACAGCCCTTAAGGCCAAACACAATGCCAGACACACTTGTCATAGGTGACTCCATAGTCAGACACACTGATGTCCCACTCACCAGACTGAACAAGGAGAGGGTCACAGTAAGCTGCCTGTCGGGCGCTAGAATCCGCCACATAACACAAGCACTCAGGTCACTCCACAGCAAGTACAAGTATGACTCAGTCATTGTCCATGCCGGTGTGAATGACCTGAGACGTACCTCCCTGGACTACATGAAAAGAGACATAAAGGAGCTCTTAGATTATGTAGCCCAGGCTGGTATGACCCTGACCCTGAGCAGTATCCTACCTTCACCAGAAATGATGCCACAATACAGAGACAAAATGATCAGTTTTAATAATTGGCTTAATTTCTGGTGTCATTCTAAGGGGATCCAATGTCTGTCTGCCTGGAATGACATGCTTGACAAGCCACACTGCTTCGCAGGGGCGGCTTTCACCTGTCACCCTGGGTTTCGGATATTGGCAAAGGTTCTTGCCACCCCATAGTGCCTTTTTAGACAAGGCTCAAATTCTAAACCCACCGCCCTAGAAAACAATAATGGAAAAACTAAGGGTAATGCTGCTCAATGCCAGAAGTCTAAATCTCAAGATGCAGCCCTCAAAGCCCTCCTCAGTATGGAGAACATCGATGTCTGTGCTGTGACTGAAACCTGGTTCAAGGCTCCTGAGAGCACCCCAGCACTATCAGGTTTTACCTCATATCATGAGTTCCAGCCCCAAAACCCGTTACCACAAAAGGAGGGTGTATCCATATTCATCAAGGATACCCACACCTCCAGGCTGGTGGCAACTCACGAAGCATCAGAGACCATTCAGGTGCAATTAACCATAGGCAAAACTGCTCTACAGTTTGTAGCATGTTACAGGCCACCCTCTCAAACTCAGGAACCCCACACAGCCTTCCTGAAGACACTGGAGAGTATAAATGTCTCTCCAAACACCATCATATTGGGTGACTTCAACTACCCAAACATAGACTGGGAACATTACTCAAGCCCCAATACCCTAGCCCAAAGGTTCCTGGAGTTCATAAACTCAATTGCTATGGAACAACTTGTCACCATTCCCACAAGAGGTGAAAATATACTAGACCTGATCATCACAAACATGGGGACAAAATGCTCCACACTGGAAGTATATCCCTCATTGGTGAGATCAGACCATAAACTAATCTCACTGGAGATCCACATCCCGCCCCCACCCCACCAAAAAAACCACAGTGAAGAACTTCTCAAAAGCCAACTTCACACTTCTTAAGACTGGTGTGGTATCCTTCAAGGCCCCTGAGCCATTGAAAACCACAACCCACGCTGCTGAATCCCTTACAAATGCTTTCTACAAGCACCTCCAGGATTGCATGGATCAAGCAATCCCAAATAAAATCAAGACCCTTTCCACCAAAGGCAAGCACCCGATCTGGTGGACCCCAGCCATAAACAAACTTTACAACAAGAGGAGAAAGCTACTACAAGATAGAGCAAAATCCCTAAAAGGGAAGACATCTCTGATCAATACTAGTAAAATCTACGATCACTCATAAAATCATCCAAGGCCAACTTTGAGAGAAAAATCGCCAAGGACTCAAAAGACAATCATAAGGCCTTCTTTAGCTATGTTAGAAATCTGGGTGGAAACTCCCAGATATGCTCAGAATTAGTCCAAAATTATACAAAAATCACTGAACCCACAGACATTGCAAACATACTGGCAGACAGGTTCAGTGAAACTCCCCCCCCCCCCAAAAAGGAGAAATATCTATCGCAGCAGAGTGTAGCCTTCCAATCATCTCAAATGCCCAGGTGAGAGCTGCTCTCTAAAGCTAAAAACACAGCATCAATGGGACCGGATGGTGTCCCCGGCTGTGTGCTACCTGAACTCAATGAGGAACTAAACCCACACATAAGTCTGCTGTTTAATCTTAGCCTTACCACAGGATACACTCCAAAGAGTGGCGTGACGGGCTGTGGTCCCACTCCACAAAGGCGGTGCTTCTACGGACCCTGGTAATTACTGCCCCATAAGCTTAACAAGCCTGGTCTGCAAAGCTATGGAGAGGATCATAATGGAACTCATAAATAAAGACATAGGGGACCTACAGACATTGGATCCTACCCAATTCGGCTTTGTCAAGGGCAGATCATGCCTCTTGAACTTGGTCGACTTTTGAAACAGTCACCAAGGCCATTGATGAGGGTAAGGCAGTTCACACAGCCTACCTTGACCTTGCAAAAGCTTTCGACACAATACCCCACTCGGGTATCATAGAAAAGCTCACCAGCTTAAATGTAAACCCATATGACACAAGATGGGTTACAAACTGGCTCAAGGACAGAACCCACAGGGTTAGAGTTGCTGGTGCCATGTCAGACTCACAAGCGGTCTGGCGGTGTCCCACAGGGCTCAGTCCTGGGCCCTCTTGTTCGGCATCTACTTTTCAGAAGTGCAGGCAAACATAGGAGGATTGTGGCTGACAAAGTTTGCAGATGACTGCAAACTTGGCACCATAGTTGAAAATCCATCAGACACAGATATCCTTCAGAGAGGTCTCATAGAAACGGATAACTGGTGCCAGAGCCATGGCCTTAAGCTAAATGCCAAAAAATGTATAGTCATACCCTTTGGTAAAAACAAGGTAACCCCAAGTTACCACATAGGTGGCAATCCATTAAGCACAGAAGAGGCTATCAGGGACCTGGGGACCCAAGTTGACAGTAACCTTTCTTTTGACACTCACATTGCCAAAGTGGTTAGGAGGACCTTCTACATTACCCACCTGATTATGAAGGGATTCACATCCAGATCAAGGGAGGTCATTGTTCCCCTGTACTCTTCACTTATCAGACCAATGATTGAGTACAATGCCCCATTCAGAATGTATCTTACCTGACACCTGCAGCAATTGGAAAGACCCCAAAAGTTCCTCACCAAAAGGATAAAGGGGCTCAAAAATATGCCATATGCTGCCCGACTGACGAAACTCCAGCTCTATTCAGTCGCATACCATCTGCTCAGAAGTGACCTGTGCCTGACATACAAGGCCATGTCCAACCCGGAATTAATGGACATGCTCCACCTCACAAAATCCAAATCCACCAGAGCCACAAGAGCAAGAGACTTAAATCTCAACACGGATATAAATAGGATGTGCTGTAAGGACAGATTCATCACCCAGAGACTCCCTATGCTGTGGAACAGAATCCCGGTCCATGTGAGACAGAGCACCTTGCTGGCTCTGTTCAAGAGGAATCTTGACCAGTGGATGGGAGATCATAAGTTTACCCCGGGGATCATCTCTGTATCACTGCTGGACAGAGGCACAGCAAACTAATGGGTATAGTATTCTTCAACCTTAGGGGTGGTGAAAGCCACACAACTCTGGCTAGGCTTATAAATGCCCTAGGGCAGATAGCCTAGTATGAACCTATGAACCTATGAATTATACTTCTGCTAGGGAACATGTCAACATGCTAAGTAATACCTCATTTAAAGACAGTGTTAGACCTCACAACATGGTGAAAGAACTGTGACCGTGGGCTGTACACATGTACAGATATCACAGTTTGTTTAGGACTTAGGTTCTGAGAGTTATGACCTTTTTTTCATATTTTGGTAAATAACTTTGCTGAGGAAGTTTTCAATGTGCTAATACCTCATTTTGAAGATAGTTCAAGTATGTACAACATGGTAAAAGAACTGTGTATGTATGCTGTACACATGTACAGATATCACAATTTGTTTATGACTTAGAGTATGGAAACTATGATTATTTCATAATTTGGTAATTAACTTTGCTAGGGAGCATGTAATTGTGCCAAGTGATACCTCATTTTGTAGACAGTTCCAGTACATACAACATGATAAAATAACTGTGTCTGTATACTGTTCACATGTACAGATATCACAGTTTGTTTAGGACTTAGGCTATGGAAATTATGATTTTTTTTTATATTTTGGTAAATAACTTTGCCAGGGAGCATGTAATTGTGCCAAGGGATGCCTCATTTTGAAGACAGTGTTAGTCCTTATAATATGATAAAATAACTGAGTCTGTATGCTGTACACATATGCAGATATCAAAGCTTATGACTTATGTTATGAAAATCATTATTTTTTCATATTTTGGTAAATAACTTTGCAAGGGAGCATGTCAATGTGTTAAGTAATACCTCATTTTGAAGTCATTATTAATAGTTACAACATGGTAAAAGAACTGTGTATGTATGCTGTACACATGTACAGATATCAAAGTTTGTTTAGGACTTTATGGAAATTATGATTTTTTTACATATTTTGGTAAATAACTTTGCAAGGGAGGATGTAATTGTGCCAAGGGATACCTCATTTTGCAGTCAGTGTTAGTCCTCACAACATGATAAAATTGTGTCTGTATGCTGTACACATACACAGATATCAAAGTTTATTTATGACTATGGTGAAAATTATGAATTTTTTCATATATTGGTAATTAACTTTGCAAGGGTGCATATGAATGTGCTAAGTAATATCTCATTTTGATGACTATATTAATAGTTACAGCAAGGTAAAATAACTGTGTATGTATGCTGTACACATGTACAGATATCAAAGTTTGTTTAAGACTTATTTTATGGAAATTATGATTTTCGTACACATTTTGGTCAATAACTTTACAAGGGAGCATGCCAATGTCCCAGGTAATACCTCATTTTGAAGACAGTATTACTCCTTACAACATGGTAAAAGAACTGTGTCTGTATGCTATGCACATGCACAGATGTTACAGTTTGTTTAGTCTTCTAGGATTATGAAAATTATACATTTGTAATAGTTCTCATTATTATGCCCATATCTTTGCAAGGGAGCATGGTGGTGACACAAATGAGGCATCATTTTGAAGCAGACATTGAGCCACACAACTTGTACACTGATATGTAGTCCTAGTCTGATGCAGGTGATGATATATTATGCTTTGTTTATTTATCAGTTATGAGAAATATGATATTAACCATATTTCTGTGAATATCTCCATAAAAGAGCATCACACAGTAATGTTTAAAGTATCATTTTAAAACTAACGGTCATACAAATACATTAATTACAAATTGTATGGCTCTACATGGTACATTCACCAAGATATTGTGATTTGTTGTACCAAAAAGGTAAAAACAATATGCACAATATCAGCATTCCTTGGCAAATGTTTAATAATGATGTAGATAGACATTATCCACATTTACACTGTTGGAAATGTCAGTGTCTGTAGAATAACTTCTGCATTTACATTTTTAGTCTAGCTCTTATGGTTAAAGAGTTATGAACATTTGTTTTCTGTATGGTATTACAAATGGATTTTCTGAAAATGAGCTTAAGCAGCACTGTTGTTCCTATGGTGGAAGAAAGCAGGCAGCATTCTCTGAGCTGCTCCAGAGTGAATAAGTGCAGCTTGGATGACTGGATGGGAAACCGTAATTTTTTTGGGGGGGATTGCCCCAGTTTCTCTCTTGAACATCGGTAGTCCGTGCTAGAAAAACCTTGGGCATAGATAATATCTCTCGTCTAGTATCATACTGGGATTTAATGGCTAGGCACTCAAGTCACTGGCCTAGTTGCATCCTATGAACCTATAAACCTATAAGATACATGTTTCATAGTCTGTCATCTGATGCAGTGGATTAAGGCTGTGTTCTATAATTCCTATGGTAAAGGGTTTGATTCCTTCAGCCCTCATTCACCTACTATGACAGTGCTTAGGGCAACTGGGAATTTGGCCTAGGCTCCTCAATGGTCCCCTAAACTGCAAGCCTAGTGACTACCTATGAATCTATATTGAAAGACTACTATAACATGGTGTAAACCATGAAAGCAAATCCAGTAATAGTGTCAGACCATCTACATGTACAGATTAAGTCTTGTAAGCAAGCAAAAGTATATTGTGATAAATGTTTGCAGTTTACAGCATTCCTTCTGAAAGGAAGCTACTTAATGATAGGGTACATCAAACTTTAACTGAAATGTTATTAGATTTGAACCTAAACAATAAAATCATTAAAAGAACTAGGATAAGTGCAAATTTAAGAAGATAAATGTGATGGCAATGAAAGCAAATCAGTTATGGGATAATTTTCATAGTTAGTATCTAGAGAGCTTAAAATAGTTAGGAATTTCCAAATGCAAAAAATCATAATTTGGAATACAACGGATTGAAGAACAATTCAAAGAAGCTAGAAAGGCTATAAAAGAGTATTTAAAAGTGTGAATTACAAAGATCAATGGATTTAAATAACTACTTTTTAACAAAAACACTAGAGAAGCCACATTTTTGACTCAACATTTGAAGCAACAAAAGTTTATAAGGATGATAACTAAATTCTGGAATTATGTGAATAGTAGGTTAACAGTTGACCCAAGGAAGAAATTATGAATGTAATGATGAATTATTAGAGTACATTATATAAACTAGATGTAGAGGTTGAAAGCAACACACAGGCAGTGGTGACATTTCAGACAACTAAAACTTTCTCAGTTAACAAACGTAGAAAAAGGGACATTGAGATGAAAAATAAAGGACAGTGAAATTAAAGAAGAAATGAAAAAAATATGAATCATCAGGGAAAGCTGTGGTAGTGAGGGAATTCCAAGGGACAAACGATAATAAAAGTCTTGCTAGTACTTTTTAATATTTTTTCTGGCTGGGGTGCCCCTGACTTGGAAAGAAGTAGTAATGGTAGTTATACCAAAGGAGAGGGAAAGCTACCATTGATCCAGTCATGCAGACACATTTTGATACTGAATCCTGACTAAAAAGTGTTTATGACAATTTTGGCAAAGAAAGGCAAACATATTGCCATAAGCAGTAGACATGGATCAATGAGGGTTTATGTAAAGCAGACAAACATCTGACAATATTAGTTGAATCCTTAGGATTCACAAGGATGCACTGGACAATAATAATATATTAATGTTAATAGGCTTGAATGCTAAAAAACATTTAAAAGAGTGAGTTGGGAATCAATGAAAAGATCCCAGGTGGCACTTGGATTTCCACAAACATGGGCAACATTAATATTTAACATCTACAGTGGAACTCAAGCTAGGGTAACGTATGGTGATGAGCTTTACAAAGCATTTACCCTTACAAGAGAAACTAGGCAGGGTTTTTCCACTTTCTTCAATTACTCTATGTTTTATATTTAGAGCCACTAGTGAGGGACATAAAACTGGCAAACATAAGTGGATATAAATGGAGAAATCTTAACAAGATAATAACCATTTTTGCTGGCAATATATTATATGTTACCAGCCTAAAACATTGCATACAAATATATTTGTTAAAGTGAAATATTATAATAGCATAACAGAACATAAACTTAATAAAGCAAAAACAAAGGCTAAAGTAATGAGCTAAATTAAAGAGCTATGCCCCAGAATATGATTTGGTATAGAATTTTCCCTTTTTGATGGGTCATGACTAGATGAAATACTTAGAAATTTGGTTTAAACAAGATGTGGAACAATCAGCTAAGGAAATGTGAGAAAACATTAACTGAAAGATTTTAATTAAGGTAAGATCATGAAAACTGTTACTTATGGATATTGATAATA